>NW_026935209.1:0-6416 GCF_032062105.1 Saccostrea cuccullata | reverse complement strand
GGGAGGGGTGTAAATTTTTCACTAGAGTGAATTATGGGGCTTTTTTTTGTTTTACTTTAATAGCTACTGCGACTCGAGACCTATACGATCTCAACCGAAGGACCGATCCTCACATACCGCAGTGGATTCGAACCCGTGATGAAAAAATTCTGAAAGAGGGATATAAAGATAACGAACAGTTTTAATTAAAGCCCTTTCAACAATATACAAAATAAGAGCAGAGCAAACACGGACCTCCAAAACATCAGAGGTGGGATCAGGTACCATGGAGGAGTGAGCATCCCCGCCGACCGGTCAAACCCGCAGTGTACTCGTTGTCATGATCAGGAAATAACGGATAAAAAACCGTCGTCAATTCAGTGTATAAATAATGGACTAACAATTGGTGTAAAAAAAAACGTCAGTCAGCATTTGCCCAATGATAAATTGTATTTGCTGACAAGCTCTTTGTATCGACCACAGAACTTACGAAATTATGACTTTAAACGAGCTGAATTCTTGTTTCATCAACTTGCTTGTAAATAATTTACTTTGTTTAAGAAATTGTTTACGTAACATGTCGTGTATCAAAAAAACGAAATATACTTCGTATGCATTGATGAAGGTATATTGCTGCATAAGTAAGGGAAGTTGACGATAGAAAAGTTAAAGTCATCACGTTTATCATATAGCTTGGTTGTTAGATTACCATTAGTGTCTTTTTAAAGTAAAAATCCAAATATAAAGAAGTGTGGATTTGTGGTATTTTTACTAAGCTCCCCAGGTTTGTTCGACGTAGGAATGGAAATTATCATTATTAATTGACAATACGTGTGATATTTCAAAATGAGTTAAGGGCCACGCAAGTGTTTTCTTTTTTTCACGCATAAGATTTTGCATAAATTCTGCTTCATATGAATATAAAAATAAGGTTCTAATGGAAGCAATTTGTACCTATGGGAATTCCAAAAGATTTTTGGAATACCTGGTTCCAAAACCCATAGATATTGTCAATCAGAAACTTAAGCATCTTCTTGATGTCAACTTCAGAGTTCTTTTGTGTGCAATTAGAATTGATTTAACAAAATAGTTTTGAAAGAAATTTACGAGTTTCATTTTTATTGAGGAAGCAGCTGTCAATGATATCAAAAAGCCTGGATAACGGTTTTTAGTGGATTAAGTAAATAAGGGAAATAAAGTAATGTAATTGATTTATGCTGGGACGCCGTAGCTATGTAAAGTTTACATTAATCGAATTCAAATGGATAGGCTATGAGGAACACAGCCAAAAATATTATAACTACAAGAAAATGGTAATCGTAACGGTTATGACTGCATGCAGAATATGTTTTCTTGTTTGCTTGGTATGCCAGAGCTTCAAAAATTTTTCGGAAACGTGGAAAAAAAAAACATAGCATAAATGACCACCAAAATTTTAGTCATCTACATGTAAGTCACAGACAAGGTAAAGAAGGTAAAAAGTACTGAAGAACTGGTAAATATCCGTACATGTACATTCCAAAGATTTTCTTTTAAGTATTTTTTAATTTACCCGCACTTTCAAAAGAAAGTTGGGGTATATTGTTGTTACTCATGTCCGTCCGTCCTGTCCGTCTGTCACACTTTTCTTCCCTAAACCCCCCACATTTTACACAGTAGCTTAATCATCTTTTGGGAGATGGTTGGTGGTGTCATGTAGATGTGCAGTAAGGTTTGGAATTTTATTTTCCCCGGGGGGGGAAAGGGGGGTCAAAAATACGTTTTTTATGCAAAAAGTCCCGTCTTCCCTGAACTCCTTCTACATTTTACTAGCAGCCTAATCCCCTTTTTGGGGGGGATATTTGTGGTTAGTGATGTGCAGTAAGGTTTCGGAATTTTATTTTCCCCCGGGGGGTCAAATGGGGGTCAAAAAATATTTTTAAGAAAAAAGTCCCGCTTCCCTAACTCCTTCTACATTTTAATCAGCAGCCTAATCACCTTTTGGGGGATGATTTGTGGTGTCATGTAGATGTGCAGAAAGGGTTTGGTTTTTTGTTTTTCCCCCGGGGGGTTAAATGGGGGTTCGAAAAATGATGTTTTTTATGAAAAAGTCCCGTCTTCCCTGAACTCCTTCTACATTTTACTCAGCAGCCTAATCACCTTTTGGGGGATGGTTGGTGGTGTCATGTAGATGTGCAGTAAGGTTTCGGAATTTTGATTTTGCCCCAGAGGGTCAAATGGGGTAAAAATACGTTTTTTATGCAAAAAGCCCCGTCTTCCCTGATCTCCTTCTACATTTTACACAGTAGCCTTATCATCTTTTGGGAGATCTTTGGTGGTGTCAGGAAGATGGGGTAAGGTTTGGGAAATTTTGATTTTCCCCCGGGGGGTCAAATGGGGGTCGAAAAATGACGTTTTTTATGCAAAAAGTCCCGTCTTCCCTAAACTCCTCTTACATTTTACTCAGCAGCCTAATCCCCTTTTTAGGGGATGGTTGGTGGTGTCATGTAGATGTGCAATAAAGTTTCGGAATTTTGATTTTGCCCCGGGGGTCAAGGGGGGGTCAAAAATACGTTTTTTATGCAAAAAGCCCCGTTTTCTTGAATCCCCCTACATTTTACTCAGCAGCCTAATCACCTTTTGGGGGATGGTTGGTGGTGTCAAGTAGATGTGCAGTAAGGTTTCAGAATTTTTATTTTGCCTCGGGGGGTCAAATGGGGTCATAAAAAGGATGTTGTTTATGCAAAAAGTCCCGTTTTCCTTGAACTCCTCCTACATTTTACACAGTAGCCTAATCATCTTTTGGGAAATGGTTGGTGGTGTCATGTAGATGTGCAATAATTTGGAATTTTGATTTTCCCCCGGGGGTAAAAGGGGGGGAAAAGGGTTTTTTTATGCAAAAAACCCCGTTCCCTGATCTCCTTCTACATTTTACACAGTAGCTTAATCATTTTTGGGAGATCTTTGGTGGTGTCAGGTAGATGTGAGTAAGGTTTCGGTATTTTTTTTTTCCCCCGGGGGTCAAATGGGGGGTAAAAATATTTTTTTTATGAAAAAAGTCCCGTTTTCTCTGAATCCTCAATTTTACTCAACAGCCTAATCACCTTTTGGGAGATGGTTGGTGGTGTCATGTAGATGTGCAGTAAGGTTTCGGAATTTTGATTTTGCCCCAGGGGGTCAAATAGGGGTCAAAAAATGCTTTTTTATGAAAAAGCCCCGTCTTCCCTAAATTCTCCTACATTTTACACATAGCCTAATCATCTTTTGGGAGATGGTTGGTGGTGTCATGTAGATGTGCAGTAATTTTTCGTAATTTTGTTTTTTCCCCGGGGGTCAAATGGAGGTAAAAAATATTTTTTTGGAAAAAGTCCTTCTTTCCTAAAGTCCTCCTTAATGTTATCAGAACCAATCATCTTTTAGGAGAGTTATATATTTTGAAAATTATGTAAAACATCAACGTTAAAGAGTAAAAAAACATCGCATGCTGGGAAACACCTTGAATTTTTATGAGTAATTAATGTACATGTAAAATGTGAGAGTCATATCTCATCTCAATCAAAAGTTATAAGCAAATGCAACATTTTTGAAAAGTAGGTTAGGCTTCAAGGTCAAGGTCACAGAGTAAAAGTCATATTCTTTTGGGAAAAGATCTTATCACAGGTAATAATATACATGCATTATAATATGAATGCCCTAACTTTTCTCTTTCAAAATGATGAATTTATAACAATTTAATTTTTTGCAAGTAGGTCAAACTTCTAGGTCATATGTAAAAAAAAAACCATGCCATTCTCACAGGTAAATACTAGACATAAGTTTAATATGAATGCCTTGTCTTTCTATTCAGTAGATATGACCGTGATGACCAAGGTTAATTTTATTCAGACAGAAGGACAGTCTGATATACAAATGTACATATTTCTATATGAATTCATGGGTAAAATTAAGTGGTTCTAGAGAAGTTAAAAATGTAAAAAGTTTTCAGACAAACAGATGGACGAATTCCGACAGACGTTATATGATAAAGAAACCAGAAAAGCTCAAATGAGTGTTTTAAAAGGTTTCAATATGGTTGCAGTATTTGAAAAACTGTTTTTTTTATGCAGAGATATGATACCAACATATTCATGTTTTATATTTTCTTTAGTATTTTGTTTGTTGTGAATACATCTCTCGGGAATTTTTCCCTCATATGGAGACACAACCAAATAAAATAAACAAGATGTGTTTGTGAAACACTGATGTCCCTGATGGAAGCCTATGGCAAGGTTAAGTTTCTCAAATATATGTCAAATAAAGGTCAAGGTCAAAGGGTTCAAATTGTTGGTATCAGATAAAATCTTTTCACAAGGAATGCACATGTGAAATAAGTAATCCCTAGTACTTCCTGTTCAAAAGTTAATTGCCAAGGTTATATAATTTTTTAAGTGGTTCAAACTCTACGGTCAAGGTCAAACATATTTATACCTGTTGACAGTTCACAATAATACACATGTTAAGCATGAAAGCCCTAGCACCTACTGATCAAAATTTAGGCTAAGTTTAAAGTTGGGTATTTTTCTTGTAAAAATGTGTATTCTAGGTCAAGTGATCAGAGGTAAAAATTAATGTTACCCAAATAAATGGTCTTAATTGTCACAAGAAATAAACCTATAAAATGTGGAAGCCATTTGTATAGCCCATCCCACTTAAAACTTATGGGCAAGGTTATAATTTCTGCAGACAAATAGACAGACATAATATAAACACAAGAAAATAAATATTTACATAATTAGTCAAATGGAAAAAAATATACTATTTAATTGGAATCACAAAATAGAATGTTATTTCAGGGATGGGGTGGGTAGGGAATTGGCCCCCCCGGAATTTCCTTTGTTATTTAAACAAGACTATATACTGAAGCAAATAAAAAATGACTTTGGACATCCTCCCCCTAACTTAGAAAACATTGACCCCACTATCATTGTTTTTATTTTTTTTATTTGTTTTCAGTTTATGAGTTTTTTTTCTCCTGCTTGTCAGGAAATTCTAGGCATGAATTTTTTGACTGGGTGTACCCCCCCCCCCCCCTACTCCCGAAAAAAAATTCTGGTCCCCACCAGTATTGGCAGTAACTGAATGTCACATCGACAAGGGGGGATAACTTCACAATATGAAATTCGTCTAGTGTGGCATGCGCTGATCTTTGACCCTTTTTGAACTTAACCTAATCGTTTGGGTTTATTTTACCCCCCACTATACTTAAACTTGTACTTACCGACCTCCCGAGGTCTTGTAAACTTCATGAAATATAAATCCAATTTATATAACACATAATGAATTAATCCAATCACACCATTCTGCAGCATGTTATAATGCTATTCCATTCGGAAAACCTTCGTGCCGTATTCCGTCCCTTATCAGATGAAGTGGGAATCGGCCGAGGGTACCAATGGAGTTTTAATCTAAAAATATGATAATGGGTGAGGCAACGTGGTGTGATGTAGAATTTACATGTCAAGAACAAATTTTAAATTAATTCATAACAAACAATGTTTTAACAAAACTGTTCCATCTAGCCTATTCCAAAAAGTATGTACTGTGTGATTGTGGTGTCGAGGGGGGGGGGGGGGGTTTGTAAATTTAAAAAAGGGCCTATTATGATCAAAACATTTATCAAAATCTAATTTACATCATTAATAGAATTCAAACTGGTATATAATGAATTAAGCATGTAAAATAAATATAAGAGGTTCTGAGTTATAGGTCACAGGGATAATTTCATACTCAATTTGATGAATACATGTAAATTACAGGCACGTAGCAACCAGGGGGGGGGGGGGGTGCCCCCCTTTTTTTTCCCAAAATTACCTGTACTATAAGAAAATGTCCATTGAAAAGAGGGTTGCCCCCCCCCCCCCCACTTTTTACCACAGTATATACATAGCAAGGAAATATGGGGGGAAAAAATTTGGGAAATGAAAGTAATTTTAATTGGCCTTGAAAAAAAGGTGGCCACTACCCCCCCCCCCCCCTTTCATTTTTTTTCCTTGTTAATTTTTTAAGGTAAGTAAAAAGAATTTTCTCAGGTTGCCCCCCCCCCCACTTTCAAAAACGATGCTACGTGCCTGAATTATATAGAATTATTTTGACTTTTTCCTTGGAAGCCCGTAGGATTGTGTATTTAAAGGAAAAACCTTAGTGCGGGTATTACTGTCTCATGACAGCATCTAGTATTATATAGCATTCATCATGTTCATTTAAATATTTTACCTTTATTGCAAAATTTATGCCTCCCTCGATTCCACATAACCCCGAGTGTGATTATTAAACTGATCACAATAATTGGTGTTAACACAGCTAAACTTAGCTTAACATGTCCTGTTGTTCGTTGTAGCAGTTTCATTTTCTCCCATGAGAATAGTTGTTTATGGAATCCCCCTATGAAAATTAAAAAAGAGTTTTTATATTAAAGTTGA
>NW_026935208.1:0-6413 GCF_032062105.1 Saccostrea cuccullata | reverse complement strand
TCTATTTTGTTGTGAGGATAAAAACTTCAAACCAAGGAAAAATTTAAATGAAATAACAATTAAATACATTTGTTCAATTGAGAGCTACTGGCACATGAACATATAAGTTTGAGTACAGATAGGACTTACTTAGGAATTAAGTACTTGCTGAGTGAGAATTTGACATATTCTGGGAACTGTGTCACAGTGTAATTCAAGCACTCTCCATTTAGAATCAAGTATTTCATAGATGTCAACAAAGCAAACCCAGCATCAGTATCTTTTGTATTTTCAAGTTCCTGCAAACAAGTGTAATAATGGAAATGATGAAAAAATAAAATACAATACAGTTTTTTATAAACTACTGCCTAAATGATTATTTAAATATAGCTCACTCTCCTCTTCCAGTTTGAATAAGAGGGAATTAGTCTTTATTTAGCTATCATAAATGTGAATATCATATGTTTCACAGAGTGCTTATGTTGAGCCTACTGCAATTCTACTCTAGACTAATAAGAGTTTCTGACTTTTCGTGTTTTATAATTCTTGATGTATTTACACTGATGTTTGGTGTAGTAATCCTCTGCAAAATGCAGTCTTGTTCTTAACCTTTGGTAACATGTGTGCAAGTATATCTGCTAGATTCACAAGTAAATCATTGTCAGAAACCCATGGCCAGGTATTGATGGAAGATTAGTTTTGGGTTTCAGATGATGCATATAAACAAAACTCAAGGATATTTAAGGTTACAAAAAAGTTCAACTTGAAAAGGTTTTTTAAACACGGAACCTTAATCTTTATCATTACTTGTCAAGGACAAGGTTTAATTAAGGGAGATTGATGCATGAAAAATGTGGTATATAGTAGTTGGTATGTACAGTAGCTCACTTTGACCTTTCAGAAGTGTTAAATCCTGGAATGTTATCTACCTGTAGGAAGGCATGGTGGAGCTGCAAGTGTAGAGGCATAGAAGTCATATCAAATCCTGGACATTCCTCTTCCTTCTCCCCCGCTGTACTCTCAACATCATCATTGGAAGTCACCGAACCTTAAAAAAAGTTTTCTTATGAGATGATCTACACACACATAACTTGTTCATACCATATTGTATATCTGTTTCCATTAAAGTTTCACCAAAGAAAATTTATCAGCAAGAATTAATTACTTCTCCCATGTGCATTGTACAGTTCAAAGAATGCTTTGTCTGAAAGCAATTAAAAAAAAATTTAAATGAGGGCCTAAAAATGTCAGTTCAAATTTTATGCACTACTTACTTTTCCTTGACATGCATGTTGGAGTAGTGGATAATCGTTTGGACTCGTCCACTCGTGGAATCTCCTTGGTTGGAATCTTCACTTGGCTCAGAGGACAGAAGTTCTGCATCACCTGAGAAGTGACCTGGTGCCACAGAGCTGTGTTCTGACAGAACATACAACTGTTAGCCTGCTGTTCATCACTACAGATGTGGGTGCCATCCCAGCGGGTACCAAGCATTAGGGTCAGTAACTGCATAATCTGACGGCTAGTCTCATTGTACAGTCCAAGGTACTTAGGGAAGTTTTGTAGCTCCAGCTGGAAAGCATTAAATAAGTTTAACAACAAAAATAACAAACAAAGGCAATGGAAAGTGGAGTATTCCCTTACAAGAGAACATATTGCTCCTAATTTAAATTTTCACTTCCATTACACAAGAGCTCACACACTCAAAATGCATAAATATATTTCAATATCACCTCCAAATTCATTCAACTTAAAATATTGGCCAGACCAATATTTTTTCAAGAGTGCTAATTTTTTCCACACCTGTTTCAAAATCAAATCCAGCATCATAATGTAACAAGGCAGCACAAGTTCAGTCTCCCGGTCGTAAATTTCAAAGGCTTCCACCACCACATGAGATTTAGCTGGACTGAGGGGTGGAGGACACTCTTCCTCTGGAGAATTCTGGGGGAAGGATCGGGGCTGGGAAGGCTTAGATTCCTTAGTGGGGGATTCAGGTTCAGCTGTACTTTGTTGTTTTAGGAGCTCTGTCATGTTCTGTACTCCAGATATGAACATACTCAGCAGCATGTGGATTGGCAAGTAGATGTCCAGTGTGGAAAGGATCTGAAATGGATATTCAAATTCATTTTTAAAAAATTATCCCCCCCCCCCCTCCCCTGAAAAAAAAACTTTCCAAAGTTTTCTGTCAGAAGCAATTTTTTTTTACAAATCTGTTTAAAAATATAGGAGCAAAATCACTTTCATACAAATCAATACAAATTTTAATTGTATTATCTTTTGTTTCTGGTATTCTGTATTCATCATGTTCAAACAGCACTTGCCATATTTTCTATCATGACAAACCTGTAGCCATTGTAAAGCTTGTTCCTGTACATAAGCACTGCTGTCATCAAACCTCTCAGATATAAAATGGTACATCTTGTCAGAGTCTGTTCCAAAGGGCAAAGGGCACAAGTCCATGTCAAAGGACTTACTACAATAAACAGTAATAAAGTGTACTATGTATGTATCTAGACACTATGATTAAAGGTATATGTCACTTGTAAATGGCAGCATTAAGTGCTCATTCTCACTTAAAAAGATATAGATAATTATATTTCTGAACTCTTACTTCAACAAAACTTTGAGGTGATGCAAATCTTCTGATGGTACTTCAGTTCGGATTGCCTCTAACCAGTATGGCATCACATAGTCCCATATCTACAAGGGATCAATTTTATTTGATGAACTGTTATTAATTGAATAAATCAATGCACTTGCATATCTCCATTTTCTCTTTTAGCTGTATGTTTAATAGATTATTGAAGAAGTTTTTTGTGCCAATAAATTTCATAATACATTTACGGTATATACCTCAAAAGTAATGACATCGTAGGGCACCAAACAAAAGAAACAATTGAGGCCTTCTTTGATCTGCACTGTTCTGGAACACAATGTGTCCCTAAAAAATTTGACAAAAGCAAATTATTCCAGCATCAAACTATGTAATATTTGTAAATTTTAAAGATTATATCCTACATCTACAAATATTATAACATTTTTACCTTACTTGCAATTAAAAATTTAAAGGATTAATTAAAATGTGAAAAATGAAATGAAAACCACCCACCAGAATCCCCCGACCCTAGCATACTCGACTGGGTGTGGCAGTAAACAGGACACAATGACCTCAAAGTGAGTCTTGGCCACTTCATCCAGCCAATCACAGACATACTGTAACACAGCAGAGAAGTGTTAGAGATTATATGAGTGATACATCAATGATTGGTTTGAACATATTTTATTGTATAAATACTATACAAATGGTTTGAACACAAGTTCTAACATCAATGATTCCAAAGAATACCTTTGGTTGCTTATAAATGCATTATGTAAATACATGAACTAGTATATATAATTTACTGATGTATCAAAATATTGACAATGTCTGCAAACAAAACAATTAAAATACTGAATTCTGTTTATGAGCACAGATCATAATCCTGTGAAATATTGTTATGTAAACTTTTCATGGAAATCAATTTTAAGACACTTTTATCCTCTTTCATGTTCTGATTTTTTATTTTAATTTTTTTCTCTTCAATAAAAATTTGTACATACTTCATCCTTTAGTCTCTCCAAGGCATTTCCAACATTGTCTGAAAAAATATGGTTTAGTTGTTTACTTCTTTTAACTATATATTATGTCTATGATAAAAGTAATCTGTATAAGGAAACAGAGTGTGAAATCTCACCATCAGGTAAATAGGCTGTAGCATCAAACCACTGGAACAACATCCCTAACAAGCGTCCCAGCACCTCCTACAATA
This sequence comes from Saccostrea cuccullata, assembly GCF_032062105.1. NCBI lineage: Eukaryota > Metazoa > Mollusca > Bivalvia > Ostreida > Ostreidae > Saccostrea > Saccostrea cuccullata. Next base: position 2,622 of record NW_026935208.1, on the reverse strand, counting down.
CAGTTATACACTGTACAAAGTCTGCGTACCAAGTCTTATTTACATGTACATTGCATGTCAACAAAATTTCTTTGAAAAACAAAATCTCTTAAGCTCTAGCTAAAACGTTGTTTTGAAAAAAAAATTCACGTCGTTAAAGTCTTTTTTAACAAGAGGCCCATGGGCCTTATAGGTCACCTGAGCATTATACAACAACTTTCTAGTGATTGAATTTGATTCATGTTTTAATCCAGATGCTATGGCATTCACAATTTTGAAAGAGGCACCATTGATCATCATAACAATACACCTAACAGTTGCTTACTTTGTTTACTTAATACCCATTGGCAGGGTAGGGGAACAAAAAATGCATTTCAAGTAATCAGTAATATTCAGCATGATTAGTAATGCCCCAATCACACATGAATCCCTGACCCTTAGGCCTAGATCCACACATTGCACAATTTTTGAAAAGGCACCCTTGCTTTTCAAAAATATTTGATTAATACCAAGGAGCAGATTTCAAACAATTCATCCAGTTTCAGTATATAAGTACAGCCCCCCTCCTTTATGGAACCCCTGACCCAGGGGCCTTGAAATTCACAATTCTGGAAGATTAGGACCCTTGCTCATCATAACTATATACTAGTAGGTAGTTCATCTGCTTAATACCAAGGAGCAGAGAAGAAAACTTTCAAAGATTTAATGTATTTTCACTATATAATCAATAGAGCCCCGCCCTATCACTAGAACCCCTGACCCTAGGGCCATGAACTTCACAATTTTGGAAGAGGTATTCTTGCTCATCATAACTATGTAATTAGTTTATTTCATTCCTGGGAGCAGAAAATAATTTTTTTCAAAGACTTCATGTATTTTCAATATATAATCAATATAACCCTGCCCTAACACCATAACCCCTGACCCTGGGGCCATAAAATTCATAATTTTGGTAGTGACACTCTTGTTCATCATAACTATGCACTTAGTTAGTTTATTTAATACCCAGGAGCACAGAAGAAGAATTTCAAAGAATTCATGTATTTTCACTTTATAATCAATAGAGCCCCCCCCCACCAGAACCCCTGACCCTGGGGCCATAAAATTCACAATTTTGATAGAGGCACTCTTGCTCATCATAACTATGTACTTAGTTAGTTTATTTAATACCCAGGAGCAGAGAAAAAGATTTTCAAAGAATTCATGTAATTTCACTATATAATCTATAGAGCCCCTCCCCCCCCCAACACCAGAACCCCTGACCCTGGGGCCATAGAATTCACAATTTTGGTAGAGGCACTCTTGCTCATTATAACTATGCACTTAGTAAGTTTCTTTAATACTCAGGAGCAGAGAAGAAGATTTTCAAAGAATTCATGTAATTTCACTATATAATCTATAGAGCCCCCCCCCCCCCCCTTACAACAGAACCCCTACCCTGGGGCCATAAAATTCACAATTTTGGTAGAGGCACTCTTGCTCATTATAACTATGCACTTAGTTAGTTTATTTAATACCCAGGAGCAGAGAAGAAGATTTTCAAAGAATTCATGTATTTTCAATATATAATCTATAGAGCCCCCCCCCTCTTACACCAGAACCTCTGACCCTGGGGCCATAAAATTCACAATTTTGGTAGAGGCACTCTTGTTCATCATAAATATGCACTTAGTTAGTTTATTTAATACCCAGGAGCAGAGAAGAAGATTTTCAAAGAATTCATGTAATTTCACTATTATAATCTATAGAGCCCCACCCTAACACCAGAACCCCTAACCCTGGGGCCATAAAATTCACAATTTTGGTAGAGGCACTCTTGCTCATCATAACTATGTACTTTGTAGGTTCATTTAATACCCAGTAGCAGAGAAGAAGATTTTCAAAGAAATAATGCATTTTCACTATATACTTATTTAGCCCCGCCCTAGCACTAGAACCCATGACCCCTGGCCCAAGAATTTCACAATTTTGGTAGAGGACTCAATGCTGATTACAATCATGCAAACAGTTTGACTGCTTGATGTCAAGGAGTAAAGAAGAAGATTTTTAAAGATTGCACTAATTTTAGTGGTTTTTGCCCCACCCCCCAGGCCCCAGGGGGGCAGGGACCATGAAATTCACAATTTTTGTTCCCCTTTACCCATAAATGCTATATGCCAAATTTGGTTGAAATTGGTTCAGTGGTTTCAGAGAAGAAGCTGAAAATGTTCAAATGTTAACGCATGACGCACGACGAACGACGACGGACGAAAAGTGATAGCAATAGGTCACCTGAGTTTACTCAGGTGACCTAAAAATCCTATCATGTGCATAAAAGTGTTTTTTAATCCTAAATTCATGTACATGTACTACAAGGAAGTTTTACACTGGGAAATCAATGCATTGCCAAATAGGATTTTTTCAAAGACACTATGATAAAGACATATTTTTCAGAAATAGTTCTTTGTCACATTTACTTATACAATGCATAGTGACAGAAAACTTTTGTGATACATAAATTTAAGTCCCTTTTACCTTTTAAGTTTCAAGCTTCAGGCACAACCCTTACACTTATTATTTCACTAACATCATCATGCAAACTGAAACCGAAGGATACAAAGGATATGCACAGAAGAGTATACAAAAAAGGGAACCTGAAATCCA
>NW_026935207.1:0-6459 GCF_032062105.1 Saccostrea cuccullata | reverse complement strand
GATTTTTGTGTTCCGAACCCATAATATAGCCCCTGTTTCCATGGAAATAATATTGGGGACATACATATTTTTTTGGTTCAAATTATTTAAAATGATCAAATTAATAACTTCATGGAATTTGATGGAATCGGTAGATATGTAAAACGTTGATTTTTATATTTTTGTTGCCATGGCAACGGTTTCACTTTATCAAGGAAAATTGAAAAATCTTCTTTTTTACCCAATTTTTCACATTTTTGATAACGGAAAATTAATAGTTTAAATAATAGAAGCATGAATTATACTAATTCAGGTCATTTTAATTATAAAAGTTTGATAATTAATAAAATAAATCAATTTTTTCAATGAAAATAATATTCGAGGTGAAATATGAAATACGTTAAATTTGGCGTCTTTTACTAAAAAAATGGGACGGGCAATATCTTTGAAAATCATATTAAATGATGAAGCTAATCTCCCTGAATAAATTGATATATGGCATGTGTGCATATTAAAAAAAATAAAAGTTGGAGGGAGACGCAAACCTTACCTTAAAAAGTTGTTGGGGAAGTGTAAATATGATTCTTTTTTCCCAGTATGTGTTTATTACAACAGTAACTTCATTAACTTGGCTAGGAATATTAAATTATACTAAGAAGTACAATAAACATTTCGAGAATAAGAAGATAACTAACATTTCACTTAAAAATTAGAAGGAAATAATGTTGAGCTCTAATCAACAAAGTGTAATTGAATTAATGCTTGTTTATTTAAAGTGAACTAAGAAATTTTTTGACTTCTTGCATATACACTGTACATTTAAACAAATAATCATTATGTGAAGTAAAAAAAAAGAAGATTTTATCATTTGAAAGAAAAAAATAAATGAATGAGAAATAAAACTCCTGAATAGGGTTTAAAGGAGTTTATAACTGTGTTTCCTTCATTGTTTGTAGTTGGGAGGAATTGTTAAACCCAATGATGGCCTCTGTCATCTTAGCCTTGATGGAATGTACACAGAAAGCTCCAATCAGGTAATTGTTTCCCATTGTTTAATTGATTGAAGCTTACAATGATAATTAACATTTATTATGTTTCACAAAGGGTATCCAGTATTAATTGCAAAAAAAAAAAAAAAAAAAAAAAAATTGGAATGTTCATCCATTCTGTTTTTGAAAAATAATGCATGCATTTTAAGAACATCTTTCATCTGGTGTAATTGTAGAAAGTGCAGGCTATAATATAAATCACTTCAACTTCCATCGAATTGATAGATATGTGTGGCCTTGTAATCTTGCAGTGTATGGTTCACGCTTAACAATCATACCAATATTAAAGAGAAAACATTTTTCACAGAATCTGGCACTTTTGTAAATGTAATTTAATAAAACTTTCTAAATTTTATTCAGGATTACCCCTCCATCAGCCAGGTAGCTGTCAAGGCAAAGGAGAAGAATGTCAACATCATTTTTGCTGTCACCCAAGATCAAAAACCAATTTATGACCAGCTAAAGCCCATCATTGCTGGCTCTGAAACCGGAATCTTGGCCTCAGATTCTCAGAACATTGTAAAACTGGTCCGAGATAACTACTTGGTAAGGGAAATAACTTGTGCTTATGTTTCAAAGAACATTGATTTTTTAATATGTATATCTTGTAAAAACTGGTCCAAGATAACTACTTGGTAAAGGGAAATAACTGTTGCTAGTGTTTTGAAGAACTTGGAATTTTTATATGAATACTTTGGTAAAAGTGATTATTTAGTTTGCAAAGGTTTGGTTATTTTTTTATGACCATTTAATTACACTGTATCATTATCAGTAGTTGGGGGATGTATTGTCTCCTAAATGTGTTTTTGACCACAGTGCAGATAAGACTATCTAGAGCTTGCACCAAGATGTGACTTTATATAATTTTGTCAATTTTACATATTTTTATAGGCTATCACCTCTAAAGTGGAACTTATTGTGGAAAACTCTGATAATGTAGATGTAAAATTCAAAACAAAGTGTTTAGGGTAAGTAATAATTAATTAATAACTAAATATAATGCATAAAGAATGAACATCATTGTAAGATAATTGCTAGAATTAGTTAAAAAATGGAAAATAAATGTACTATTGTATGTAATGTACACTTGTATAATATAATAATATTGTAATTGTATAATGCATTTGATTTCAAATTACAGAACTGAGATGAAAGATACAAACAAGTGTGAGAATCTTCAAATTGGACAGTCTGTGAGTACACAAGTTTTTATCAGTCAAGGATTTGAGCTTATAATGATGTGATATATTTATCAACTCGCTAGTTTTTAATTTTTCTGTATTAACTGCTAACCATTCATTCATTAATAGGTTAACTTCAGTGTGACCTTGGAAGTGAAGTCATGTCCACCTAAAGGTCAAGAGGAAAAAGTGCTGAAGATCAAACCAGTTGGATTGTATGATACTCTGACCGTTAATCTGACATTTAAGTGCAAGTGTGATTGTGAATCTGAGGCTATCATGGTAAGTGTATGGAAGAGTAACCCCTCTTACCCCCTGCCATCCCCCCACCCCCATCCCCACCCCCAAACCCCATCCCACTCATCTCAGCCCCTGCCCCCTGAAAAATGCATTCAATATCAAGAATTTTAACTTGTTATATCTCAATAGGAGTGCAAAAAACCACACAAACTGTAATGTCAGTGGGATTATTTTTGTTTATGATGCATACATTAAGAATTTTCACTTGAATTTCTTGATAGATGGACAACAAAAATCACCCAAACTATAATGATCATGCTAAATGTCAGTAGAATTATTTTTGTCCTTGATGCATCTATGAAGAATTTTCACTTGTTATATCTCGATAGGAAGCAAACAAAAAATCACCCAAATTGTAATGGCAGTTAGATTATTTTTGTTCTTGATGCATTTATTTAGAATTTTCATCTTTTTTTATCTCGATAGGAGGCCAACAAAAATCACCCAAATTGTAATGGCAATGGCACGTATGTGTGTGGTATGTGTGTCTGTAATGAGCCGTATTTTGGAGACAAGTGTGATTGTAACAAGGGAACAGGAACCATCGCAGACAAAGAGAAGGAATGTATCCAGTAAGTCTGTCTAGATGTATGATTGGTTTTGAATTGTAATTTACAGGGACAAGAATACAACTGTACAGATTACATATCCAAACTTTAAATTTAATAATTTAATACACAGTGGAGCCTCATTTATCTGGACGCTTTGGTTCCCAGTAAATTTGTCCGGATATGTGAAGCGTCCGGATATCTGAATTACCATTTAAATGAGACAAAATAACGTTAAAAAATTCTGTTCCCATGAATAATCGTCCGGAAACCGAAGCATCCGGATATCTGGCGTCCGGATATCTGAGGGTTCACTGTATGTTGAACATTTTCTAGAGACAAGAATACAACTGTACAGTCTAGGAATCTGAACTTTTAATTATTATGTTGAAAATTTTTTCATAGACAATAATCTACTTTTGTATAGTCTAAGAATACAAACTTTAAATTAATATGGTGAAAATTTTCCATAGACAAGAATACTACTTTTGTACAATCCAAACATCTCATCTTTAATGTAATATGTTGAAATTTTCCAGAGACAAGAATACAACCATCATCTGCAATGGCCGTGGGGAGTGTAATTGTGGGAAATGTATCTGTCGGGAGAGACAGAAGGGTACAGCACAGTTCTACACGGGGACGTACTGCGAGTGTGATGATTACAGCTGTCCGTACTACTCTGGTCTTATCTGCGGAGGTGAGTAGCATACGGAAGATTTTTATTTATAGCATCAAACAGAGCTCAAAAGCCATTCAAAGAAACGTCTCATCAACTTTCCAAATAGAAATTAACAGTACATGTATCTTTTTTGATCTTAGACAGTTAAGCCTGTTTTGATGAATTCTTGCTGTATTCTTTGAAAGGTCTTAGTCGAGGACAATGTGATTGCGGAACCTGTAAATGTAACGAGGGCTTCAAGGGAAAGAACTGTGGCTGTAGCACAGACAATACTACCTGCCTCTATAATGGGGTGAGTAAAACTTGTTTTGTACCAGATTTTTATTATGAAGAAAGTATACACTTTCACTGGAGTTACATAGAAAGTACAGAATGAGTAATATACACACACACAATCTTCATAGTTCCTGAGATAAAATGAGCAATGCCTCTAAGTATGAATGCTCTATTATCTGTACTTAACTATTTATGATAAATACTTGATATAGCATCTTATATATAAATACTTGATGTATCATCTTATTTTACAGGAAATATGTAATGGACAAGGAACTTGTGAGTGTGGCAAGTGCACATGTACCAATCCAAAGTACTTTGGACCTCAGTGTCAAGAGTGTGATGTAAGTAAACAGCAACATACAGTTATTGACTTCTCATGAGTTCTACTTCCTATTATATGGACCTGGTCAGGTATTGTTTGGAAGAGAAATTAAAAAATTTCTTGATGTTCAAAGAGACATAATTTCGTAAATACATGTAGATATTTGAAACAATAGATGTTTCAATTTTATGGGCACTAAATGTTGAAGGAGAAATTGGGCACAAATGTTGGTATATGCCTTTCACAAAGTATTATTTTTTTCGTTTTTGTAGAACTGTGGAGCCAAACAGTGCCGTACCCACCGAGATTGTGCTTTGTGCGTGGGATTTAAATCCGGAGAGTTGGACGCGAATCAATGTAAAGAACAGTGTGGCCACACAACAGCCGTGCCAGAACTCAGCAGTATGTCTAATATATTCTCTTACTTCTAACCAAAGCTCTATCCTCTGAATTCTATCCAAAGCAGTGTATTAAATTGTGTGTTTTTATTATCTGACAAAACTTTGCAGTGTCTGTTGTTAATGTCTGATAAAACTCTTATTTGGTGCCATGTTTACATGTATTTAAACCAAATTCAGAAGTTTGTCCTGTCTGTATTGTAACTATTGATAAAAATGTGTATAAATACATGTAATGCCATGGAACTTGGAGGAGTTGTAAAGATATGATTTTCATGATGGTTATATGATGCTGTTTGAAAAGTAAAATTTTCATCAGAATTTTTTGGTGTTTTTTGAGTTGATAAACAATCCATTGTAAGACTGTGAACAAATTTCTTTCTGTTTATTTGCATCTTTTGTTAAGCATGCATATATTTATGTTTTATTTTATTTTGTTTTAAGCAAGGTGTACAGATATATTTATAATTTTTTTTATATTTTTACAGAGAAGGGTATAACGAATTGTGAATATGTGGACAGCAATGGCTGCTTTATCTACTTTACTTACTTTTACGATCAAGACAACGCAAACCAACTCAAAGTAGAAGTTTTACAAGAACCAGGTAATTAAATTTGTTTTAGATGACATTATGAAAAGGAATAAAATAGATTTCGAATTTAGTAGTAGTTAGGGTTTTAACTTAGTACTATTCAAGTTTTTAATTTTTGTAAACTTGTTTACCAGAAAGTAGTTAAGAGTTGCACACTTGAGACTGCAAGATTTAATGTCTCGTGGTTATTTTATAAATATATAGCTGCAGTTTGAAAATAGATAGATGCATTGAAATAAATGTATCAACATATGTCAGTTATAAATAAACTAAGTTTTTGTTTCAAAGATAAAACTCTTACTACATTTAGTTGTACAAGTGAAGTTCAAAATGGAAGGTGCTTTAAATTTGAGGAATTATTTATCTGTTAATTAACTTAACTTCCCAGACTGCCCGCCCGAGGTGAACGTCTTGGCTATTGTGTTAGGAGTGATAGCAGGTATTGTGTTCTTTGGAATTCTTCTTCTGCTCATCTGGAAGCTGTTTACTACCATCAGTGACAAGCGAGAGCTGGCCAGGTTTGAAAAGGAGGCTCAAAATGCTAAGTGGGATACGGTAAGAATCAAGTGGCAAATTATATGTAGAAATAGTCAGATTTAATGGCAAAAACGAATATTTTGAAACTTAAGTTAAAAGTTAGATATACTTGTATGAATGCATTTGAGACATTAACCTTTTGATTTTAATGTACCAGAGTCTTTAATTTTGTGATTTATTCTGTTTTCTGTAATATTTTTTTACTAAAAAGAAAGAAGAATTTTAATCTTTAATTAAGATGATTAGAAATTGTAGAAAAAAATATTAACACATTCATTAAAATTTCTTTTCTTTTATTCTAAATGGTAAATAAATCAATACTTATTTTGGGGGCAGAAAATGACTTTCATGGTTTTATTTTATGCATTATGATTATTATAAATTGCATGTTATTTAATCAATCTTTTCTTTTAACAGGGAGAAAATCCAATTTATAAAAAAGCAACATCAACTTATAAAAACCCAATGTTTGGAAAAAATAAATAGAGGGCATGCAGTTTATTGAATACCAAAGACACGTAGTTTTGTAATCATTATCTGACATATTGTATATGTATTGTAGGGGGAGAATCCAATTTATAAGCAAGCTAC
>NW_026935206.1:0-6302 GCF_032062105.1 Saccostrea cuccullata | reverse complement strand
AAAGGGGGGGGGGTGTTCAACCCCGGAAACCCCCCCTCCTCGGATCCGCCAATGTGCTCAATTTGATGAATACATGTATTGTGTAAATTATTGAATTATATTGATTTTTCCTTGGTAAAGCCCAATTTGAAGGAGTGTGCATTTAGAGACAAACACCTTAGTGCGGGTATTACTGTCTCATGACAGCATCTAGTTAAGGGAAGTTGAGATAGAAAAGTTAAAGTCATTAAATTTATCATAGAGCTTTGTTGTTAGATTACCATTAACATCTTTTTCAAGTAAAATATCCAATGAAACGGATGTCTCAGAATCTGTGGGTATCTTTTATCTCAAGTTTACCAGGATGTATCGTATCGATTAAGAATCTAAATTGTCAATACGTCGTCGATATATCTAAATGTCGAATTCAATCTTTTGTTTTAATCTAACTTAATGAATTGACCTCCAGATTCTTTCTTAATGTTAATTTGCAGCAATTTCTCACATTTTTCTTAAGATTTTGGATTTTTTGTAAATCTCTTTAAGTTATAAATTTGTTAAAAATATGAACTTTTTCGGTAGGGCACTGTCAAATGCCCAAAATTCTTTGACAAGCAAAATAAGGATCATCAGACGTTTTTTATTGAGGGTACAATGGCATATATTAATTAGCTATCTTTACTAAAGAATTCTATATTTATCAGCAAAATTATTTGGGCACACCCCCTTTGTTCCCGCGGCCATGTCTAATGAAGATCTAATCAATTCGATAGTTCATATAAACTACAGTTATCTATTTTTACTGTCTGTTGTCAACCATGTGATAATTTTCTCGCAGTACCAAGTATGCTTGGCGGTGGCGATCCCACGAGATCTACACATATACCTGCTGTCCTGGCTACGGAGGATCAAACTGCCGTCGTAAGTAAAGTAACAAATAAAACATATTTTTCTTTAAATTATATTGAGATTATTAGCCATGATTCTCGTTTGCTTCATATACGTTTCGTGGGTCCTTTGTGGGTATTTTTTAATCAGTAACCATAGTATATAATATACTCTCGAGATCTTATCCCATTAATTAGATTCAATCACCTAAAATGTTGAGTAAAATATTTTCAGCTCTTAATTTTTTTTGTGAATTCAAAAAGGAAGGTTGTTCATGGTAAAATTAACTACTCATAAATTAAATCTTGCAATGTTTCCTTTTTAACAGAGTAATTATATGTAATTATTTGAACTGTTTTAACAAACGTTGTCGAAAAAGAGGCTCTACCAGTGTTAATAATTCTGTTCTTGTCAATTTTTCTTGTTGTTCATAGTAAAGGGTGAATCCTTTAATAAATCTATAAAAAATATTATATTTAAAATGTATACTTTCTTATATAGCAATATCGAATTAGCTAGAGGACCAAGGACAAGTGTTAAGGGTCAGGGGCACGAGTGGGTTCCCAACTTTTTAAAAAGCAGCTGTTTATTATACATGTATCTGCGCTTTAATTTATCGTGGGAATGGTTGTAAAACGTGTGAAAAGTCTAACGTTTTGATCTTATTGATTTCGTTAACAGATTTTTAATTCCAAATTTTCTAAAAGTTCCTTTGAGTTTTTAGGTATCCACATTCGATTTATACCACTTCTCAAATATACTTTCGTACAGTACTCGTGAAGTTTCTTCTTTATTTGTTGTTAATATTTTAGTGAAAAGTAGAGAAAGAGGCTTGGTACAACATTTACTGTAACCTGCTATATAAGTATCTTTGTTTGTAAGGACGTTTATGAAATTTTGGAATCCAGTATTGGTATTGTTATTCAAGCTCATTTTGATTGTTGGGAATAATAAAATATTTAAAATTTTAAAAAAGGTTTTTTAAAGGTCAACATGTCCAAAAATTTATTTTTAAAATAACTCCAAAACTATGATATGTTTAAAGTTAAAACTTTTACAGTTTATAAATTTTTCATTGATTAACAGATAGAAAGTATCACTTGAAAAAAAATACTTGGAAAAAAATTTAAATTAGAAAAAATCTTTTGTAAAATGAATATTTTTTCAGAAAATGCACCTAATTTTTTTCCGTGCTTTTAGTGAAAACCATCACTGCAGAGACAAAATATGTTTATCAATGAAGGGCAATTGGACTCGGATAGCCTCTGAAAAGTTGTTTTCCCAGTTTATTTTGTCCAAATGTTAAGACTTGAAAGCGAAAGTACATTGCAAATGGCAGGTTCTACGGGGGTCTTGTCTTTATACAGAACATGTCATGCTTTCAATAACAGCCTTTCAGAGACAATTTACGTCCAACTTGCCCTTCAATGATAAACATATATTATTTCTGCAATGATGGTTTACACAAAAAGGACAGAATAAAGCAGGTGCATTTCTCTTTAAATATGCACATGTTCTGATACAATTTTTCTCAAAAAATATCTTTTTTAAAATATTTATTATCATTTGATACTTTCTATCTATTAACCAATGTTATTATATTTAAATTGTAAACATTTTGACTTCATACCACACATAGTTTTGGAGCTATTGTAAAAAAAAATTTTTAGACATGTTACCTTTGACGAAACCTTAAGTATGGTTTTGAAGAATTTACTCCTTGGACAGAGAGCTATGGTTATAAGTTGGATAAATATTATAACTTGCAGAATCAAATCCTAGTTCCTCCATCGTACATTTCAAATAATTAGCCATACATGCAAAAACAATGTTGTTACACGTGTACCTGCTTTGTCAGCGGGTACCAGAATATAATGATCGTGTAATCTATCTTATTCTAATTTTTACTTTTTCATTAACGAAGGTAGAAGGATAAATGGTTTTCATATTGCTCCTCAATCACTTAATGCGCAATTACGATATACATTTGATACATTTAATCCATTCTGAGAAAGTGTCATTGTCTTCTTTTTTATATTTGCCTATCGTTTGCTGTTATTTTCTACTGAATTTATAAAACATGCATTTATGAAATTATGACGCCAATTGAAAAATTTGTGTTCCCTAAATTTTTCCTTCTTATATTAAGTGGTTTTGGGCTTCATCAAGACAAAGGATCATCTAACAGACTTAGACTTTAGTCAAAATTTATCAATTGCAAGGGTTATGGTCACTCCTCCAAGGCACCTAATCCCACTTCTGATGTTTTGGAGGTCCATGTTCGCTCTGCTCCTATTTGATATTGTTAAATGGATTTTTGAGCTTAAATACAGTTCGTTATCTCCATGTTTTTCACTGAAAAATATTTATTAAATAACAGATTAATCTCTAAATTTACAGACAAAAAAACTTGTGTACAGCAACTTTAAAAACATTTATGCGTTTGCTTAATTTCTACAACTTTTTACAAAAGCATAAAACTTTTGACTTAAGTTTAAGATGTTTCATGATCCCTGGACAGAACTTAAATGAATATACTTTTAGGGTGAAGAAGTACATGAACACGTTGTAGAATTAGGCTTGAGATATTCGATAATTAAAAAACTTGAAAGAATAGAACGAAAAGCAACTTGGAAAATGACTTTTGTCCAGAATATGGTAAAAAGACCTACACGTTTTAAGTTGGTGATTTTTAAGAACATAAGAGTTCATTTCACCAGGTTTTTAACATTTTCTACATTCCTAAAATTTTTGACTGAAGTCTAAGTCTGTTTCATGACCCTAGGGCCTCATCTCATCTCTGACATTTACGAACTTTAAAGTTATTATTTTCCCCTCTTTTTTGTTTATTGGCAAGCAATAATATTTTTATGGTTTTGGAATCAAGTTGATTCCTTTGCAGGTATCCAGCAAGTGTCAATATTAACGCAACTAAAAATTTACGTTTTCTTTATGTGTGCTAGAGTTTAAATGACTTCAAAAACGGATATACATTCTTTTTCTTCGGAATAAAGTTTGTTAGTTTTTGGGTGGTTCATTTGTGGTTCAAGCTGCGTCCGACTAATACTTTATTTATTTGTTGACTAGGTAATTTTCTGCACATGCATTCTGGCATTTGTGGACCATAAGTTCGTCATCAGAATACTTGTGTATACAATCAGAATGATTTTAACAATTATTTTGCAAATAACCTTTGACATGGTAAGTAAATTGCTGGTCTGTTTGTAAAAGCAACTGTCAATGATGTAAGAAAACATATGTATTTCCAGCTCTTTGTACCGGAAATTGTCATGGAAAGAGGTACCGATAGGACCAGACACCTGCAGCTGTAGATGGGGGATACCGGAAATGCCTGCCAAAAAGGTAATATATTATATTATATTATATTATGTTTATTCACCAATCAAGGGCCCACGGGGGGCATGAACAATTATTACAAAATGATAACATTGATTACAATTCTATATTAAGGATAATGTAAAATGACAAGTGATTAAGTTTGACATTGAGAATTGCATAACAACACTGGATAAAAAGCATAGAAACCATAGAATGATAAAAGAAAACACAATTAAATAAAAATGATAGATATAAGGTAAATTAAAAAAAAAAAATAAAAAAAAATAATAAAAAATCTTGTAAAAATGGCAGTACTCTAATATAAAACTAGTGCATCTTGAATACAAGGGCACCAGGGGGTGATACCTCTACACAGCCAGTCTGGCAAACCTGTACCCTAAGTATTGAAGATGGTCATTCAAAAAAAATCATTTAAGTATTAACAGAAATAGTAATTTCATAATAAGTACTTAGCATATAATTAGGGAAAATTAATGCAAACTAATCTCTTGGAGTTAGTTCAATAGATATTTGACATATGCATACCCACATACACAAACACACACTTACTGTTACACAAAACCATGCATACAAAAATAATAATTTATATACAAACATATGTATGTATAGTATATATTATAAACATACACTTATTGTTACACATATCCATGCATACAAAAATAATAATATACACACAAATATATGTATATATATAAACAAATGGTACTACCCTTTATAAATGTAAATCTGTGATCTTGAAGGTAGCATACAATTAATGTAAAGAAAAGGTAACTTGGATACAGAGGGTACCGGGGGACAATGCCCCCGAAAACCCCATTTTTGGCAAACCCGTACTCTAAGTATTCAAGACACCCATTCTACTGATTCTGTACTTTTAAAGAAGGGAATGGGGGGACACATTAAATTTCAAAAAAAAAAAAAAAAAAAAGTAGACCCAACACAATGCCATGACGTAGGAATAAACTCATTACAAAATTAATCTATAAAATAAACCCACCACAAAATAATTATGTAAGAATACACCTATTACAATGTTATTTAAAAATAAACATTGCAAACTTAAGTCATCACGTAAAAATAAATCACTCACAAAGTTATCATAAAAGTTTATTTATAGGCCATAATCATCTATAGTCAATCTAGGTCAATCAAAAGTTCTTTAGAAGATATATGTTATTACAACCACAATAAAAAAAATTACCAACTCAATACAGACCCCAATAACATTGTGAAAAAAAATCATGTAAAAAATGAAATGAGGTTCACAGAGGGACATTAACCTTACCTGAAAACTGAAAGTATTTTTTTTTTTTTTAGCTTAAATAGATTGCATTACAAGATATACACGTCTAATGAATCCAATCCTTTGTGTACAAAATTTATTGACTGATTGATTGTATGTTGTTTTACGTTTTCTCTGAGAATTTTTCACTCTTATGGAGAGCCACTACTTGCCTGTGGAGAGCTGCAAATTTTGTCCTATATTTGGCATATACGACCATTGAGTAGTGAGGTTTTTTTTTGCCAGTACCTACTGCTACACGGCACCTTGATTTTATTCACTGAAAGGGCCGGTCTCCATGTCCCCCACTGGGATTCAGCCCGCGACGTAAAAATCAACAGTAGGGGGGAAAAAACCCGAGTTCTGGGAAGTAGCCTCCCAAGAGTTAACATGGAAAACTTATAGCCTCCCAAGGTGTGAGGCTACCTATGACGTCATACAGATGGCTAATTTACTCATTACTTAATTATGTATTATTATTTTTTATATTTAGAAACCAATCATAAAAGCTAAATAAATTATAAAAAATGATTGATTGATTGATTGATTAAGGAATACCGTGGTATGTGTTACATAATTCATTAGTTTACAATGATGTGTATATGTTCGCTAATTTTTTTTGTTTTTTCCATTTGCCTTGGTTAGGAAGTTTTGACTCTAACAAAAATGAAAATTTGATGATTAATGACTAAGTTAAAGCTAGTTCAATTGTTTTTATGTTGCAGTTTTTAAAAAAAAAATCCATATACCAATTGTAAATGGTGATGAAAAAATGATTAGTATTAAACGAGGT
>NW_026935205.1:52500-64830 GCF_032062105.1 Saccostrea cuccullata | reverse complement strand
CACGCGCAAGCACGTGTGATGCAATCTGATTGGCTGAGATTTTAAATGGCTATATCTCCTTTGTTTTTTGACGAAATGTTTTGAGATTTTAAACATAGTCATTCATTAGGATATCCTACAATACGATATAGAAAAAAAAAATCATGAAATCACGCGCATGCACGTGTGCTGCAATCTGATTGGCTGAAACTTGAAATGTCTATAACTCCCTTGTTTTTCAACCAAACAGGATGGGAATTAGAACTTAAATAGATATAAGGGACTCCTACAAGAAGGTATGGTCATCATGCACGTGCACACACGTACGTGCATTTCGAACGAGTGAAATGAAAAATACACTTGAACGTGTGATTTTTAATACTTTTGCACTGAATGCTTTACTTATAGTATATTGAAATATATAGTTAATGGAGACAAGATGATATGGTCATAACGCAAATGCTTTCACATGCGCACGGGTGCAATGCTAAAATTTGAATTTAATTGGTATCCTTCTGGGAAAACGTTGTTAAAGTTAAAAAATGCACAGAATTTGTTTTATTTAATGAAGCTTACAGGGAATATGGCACCAAAAGGGAGTTGGGGAGCGTTTGGGGAACATCTGTAACGGTTCCCGTTACAATTAGCACTAGTTATTATTATTATGTTCCCCAAACGAAGTTGGGGAACATATTGTTTTTACTCTGTTTCTTATTATTAAGGTCTTCCGTCTTCACGGAAGACCTTATAGTGATTCTACTGTTTCTTATTATTATTAAGGTCTTCCGTTTCAGACGGAAGACCTTATAGAGATTGTACTGTTTCTTTTTATTATTATTATTATTATTTTTTTTTCCCCTTTTCTTGTAAATCGGATTTCTCAGAGATGGCTGGGCGGATTTTCTTGAAATTTTCAGGGTTGATAGAGAACCAAAATACGCTCAGGCGTTTTTTTCATTTTTTCAAAATTCACTTCCGGTCGTCAGATTTGTCCGATTTCCTGTTTTTTCAGAAATATTTTGTCATAGTCATATCTCAGAAACGGTAAGAGATGAAGACACCAGACTTATATGAGTAATAGATCATGATTAGTAGGCGAGCCCATTTGGGTTAAGATCGTCCGCCGTCACTTCCGGTCGTCACAGGAAGTGATCAAAGAAATCGAAAATTTAAACTTTTCTTTTTTGAAATTTTTTTTGCATCACATTACAGCATCTTATTTGTAGTTTCGAAATATGTCAGCCCCACCGGAAACAAAAACGACAACTTCCGGTTATAAGAGAAAAACTGCATTTTTTCAGTATTTTTCTTTCTCATAAATATTTTTTATAGATAAACTATTTGTAATGATTTTTGGATATGTTATTCAGACTGCAAATGTCTACAGTAACGTCAAATATCTTTTTAAAATTTACTTCCGGTCGCGTGATTTCTTGTCCTCAAAATGAGAACTTATCATAGCTAGACCTCATAAACGGTAAGAGATTAAGACACAAATCATATAGGAGTGATAGATCTTGATGAGTAGGCAAAATCAGTTGTGATAAGATTGTCAGCCGTCACTTCCGGTCGTCACAGGAAGTGATCCAAAAAATCAAAATTTCAACTTTTCTTTTATGAAACTGTTTTTGCATCATATTATAGCATCTTATTTGTAGTTTTGAAATATTTCAGTACCACCGGAAAGAAAAAACGACAACTTCCGGTTATAAGAGAAAAACTACATAATTTGAGTATTTTTCATTCCCATAAATATTTTTTTATTTATAAAGTATTTTAATGACTTTTGAATATGTTATTCAGACTGCAAATGTCTGCATTAACGTCAAATATCTTTGTAAAATTCACTTCCGGTTGCATGATTTCCTGTCCTCAAAATGAGAAGTTATCATAGCTAGATCTCGTAAACGGTAAGAGATTTAGATACCAAACTTATAGGACTGATAGATCTTGATAAGTAGACAAATCCATTTTGGTTAACATTGTCCACAGTCACTTCCGGTTGTCACAGGAAGTGAACAAATAAATAAAAATATTCAAATTTTCTTATGGAATCTTTCTTAGTAAGAGATTTTATCATCTTATTTGTAGTTTTGAAATATGTCAGTCCCACTGGAAACAAAAATGACAACTTCCGGTTATGAAAGAAAAACTGCATAAATTTAATACCATACAATCCCATAAATATTTTTATAAAAAGAGCATTTCAAATGATTTAAGGACATGTTATTCAGACTGAAATTTCTAGAGTAACCTCAAATATCTTTTCAAAATTTACTTCCGGTCACGTGATTTCTTGTCCTCAAAATGAGAAGATAATATAACGAGATCTTTTAAACTGTAACAGATCAAGACACTAAACTAATATGAATAATAAACCATGAAAATTGGCCAACAAATATAGGGTAGAATGCGTCCTCCGTCACTTCCGGTCGTCACAGAAAGTGATTAAAAAATTGAAAATGATTTTTGTACATGTTATTAAGACTATATATAATTGTCTAAAGTAAAGTAAAATATCTTGGTAAATTATACCTCCGGCCGTTTGTTTTCCTGAAATCATTTAAAATATTATATGCCTTTTTAAACATAGATAAAAAGCTCATTCATGGAGATAAATAGAGGAGAACGGAAGACCTTCTTTGTTGCTGTAGCAACAAGAGTTTCTAGTTCTTATTATTATTATTTTTTTTGACAAAATTTTGTGCAGGCGATTTCTCGAAAACTATTCAGCAGTTTTTCATGAAACTTTCACATAAATATGTGTCTCATTATATGAAGTTGTTACATCCGTAGAGAAATTTTAAAAATTCGCTTCTGGTGCTAAGTTATTGACAATTTCCTGATTTTAAAATGCAATTTTGTCGCCCCTTTTTCTCGAAAATGGCTAAAGATATGATCTGGAGACTTATTGGAGACGATAGGTTGTCACTTTGTGGTTTGCAGAATCACCTTCTCGTGCGTCGTAAATACTTCCGGTCGTTACGAGATGCAAATTAAAAAAAATTGTATTTTCCAACTTTTTTGTTTTTCAGTATTTTTTATTTATTTTTGGTATGTTAATAAAAACCCTCCTCATAATGCTTACTATACAATATGTTTGAATGTTGATAAATTTAAACTCTAGATATTAGCATTCAAAAATCTGAAGCGGGTCCAAAATGGCGGCGCTCTCTGGCAACGCCGACATTTCGCAATAGGGGTTTACGGAGGCAGCCGAGCGTTTGCTTGAACGAAAGCAACATAAGAATAAATGAAATGTAAAGGAATACTTGGACTGTCACGTCGTAGTTTCGTTGCATTTCTGTGTCAAACTAACGTCTTCTATAATTGGTTTGGCTGGTTTTCAAAGTAGAAAAAGAAAAGACTAAACGTGCAAATGAAATTCGATACCAAATATCTTTTGTGCATCACGGAAAAACAGATCTTAAATCATACTTATGCATAATACTTTCTCAAAAAAGAATATTAATATTGTCAGTATATATCTTAACTATTGTTTTTCCTATACACATTTGTGTCATAATAAACTAATAAATAAGACAAAATGTAAGAAAACAATTTTTTTAAAAGATCGCTTCATGGAGTTTATTGAAGCATTCTTGTCTCAAAGACCTGATTCAAGTTACTGAGCATAAATGATATCTGATTCCTTGACTGTCGTAGGGCGAGCCATATTCTTCGGGGAAACGTTTCAACCTTTTTCGATTAACTAATCGAGATAGTTCACTTTGGGGCTAAACTGGAAATTGAAAAAAAATCACCGCTTAAGTGTTACATACATATATACAATATGGAATTTGTAAAATGTGTTAAATATACTTTCTAAACCTCGAATCTTAAGCTATAAGAGCGTTCTTTTTTTAATTTCATTGAAGTTATCACACCTATCTAATAGAAAATTCCAAAGAAAAGACTCAAGATTAACTCGTGGCGTTTGGCGCTAAATTTTGAATAGTGACCTACCTTTCATAATTTTAAGAGAGAAGCACTGTTTCCATAATATATTCAAGTAGAGGTCCTGATTGCGTAATATTAAGTGTTTTGGAATTTCCTGCTGGCGACTTGGGTTCAATCCCCCTTGTGTGCAAATCTTTTTTTTTTTTTTTTTTTTTACATTTTTAGCTCGATTTTACGTTTTCTTTTTAGAATCGGACGGAAGACCTCTCGTTGCTCGCAACGAGTTTCTCTTCTAGTTAAGGTCTTCCGTCTTAACGGAAGACCTTCTAGTGATTCTATTGTTTCTTATTATTATTATTCTTTTTTCTTCTGACCAAATTTTGTGCAGGCGATTTCTCGTAAACTATTCGCTAGATTTCAATGAAATTTTCAGAAATTATAGCTTATTATATGAATTTTATATAAAATTCCGTTCGTTGGAAAATTCGGTTCCAGTGCTAAGTTATGGGCAATTTCCTGATTTTAAAATGCAATTTTGTCTTCGAATGTTCTCGAAAATGGCTCAAGATATTAACTGGAGACTTGTTAGAGATGATAGACCATGAGTTATAGATGTGCAATTTTGACTTCGTTTGCGTCGTCAGTACTTCCGGTCGCTACAGGAAGTGAATTCAAAATGTGTACTTTTTCAACATTTTTTGTTATTCAATATTTTTCTTTGATATAATTAATGGTAATTAAGACGCTACTAGAAATGCCTAATATATAATTTATTTAAGAATTGATCAATCCACACACTAGATATTCGCATTTAAAATTCTGAAGCGTGTCCAAGATGGCGGCGGTCCCCATTAAGCAAGTCGGTTTCTAGAAGTTCAGCTGAGCGTTTAGATGAACTAAACTTCTACCTAAAAGATTTATGAAATTTAAAGGATTCTTTAGATTGCTACATCGCAATTACGTTGCATTGAGTATAGTTTTAATATGAGGTTTCCTCAAACTTCTATTGAAATTGCTTTTGTCTGCATCACAAAATAGAATACAACATGACTACAAGTAGAAATACGATGACTACGGTCTTTTGTTTTGGAGCAGGGAAAACTTATCCTAAACCATGGTTATAAGTAATAGCTTTTCAAG
The DNA here is from genome assembly GCF_032062105.1 of Saccostrea cuccullata. Taxonomy (NCBI): domain Eukaryota; kingdom Metazoa; phylum Mollusca; class Bivalvia; order Ostreida; family Ostreidae; genus Saccostrea; species Saccostrea cuccullata. The sequence goes on along the minus strand of NW_026935205.1, from coordinate 59,811 downwards.
AAACTTGCACGACTTAATATTCACTATGTTTCTGAAGTATTACTTGACTTCTGTTTATTTTTCCACGCAGGCTTGTGACATAAAAATGAATAGAAAAAACAAAAATAAGAAAAACATTTTTTTAAAAAGATTGTTTATTAAAGGTTATATAAATATTCTTGTAATAAATGCAAGTTATTGAACATAAATAGTATCAGATTCCTTGACCGTCGGAGGGCGAGTGATTTTTTTTTCACTAAAACATTCCAGTCTTTTCATGAACGTGTAACTCATCTCCACTTTGGGGGTAAACAGGATACAAAATTCGTGGGAAATCTTACCGAATTCACAGCTTTTGTGTTACATGGCCGTATACGATATCATATTTCTATAATGTGATAAAAATATTTTCTAACGCTTCCGGTTATAAGAACATACAATTCTAATTTTCATTGAAGCTATCACATCCATTAAATAGATCAAACATTTCAAAGAAATAGCATTAAGAACTACGAGGGTCATTCAAAAAGTTCGTAGACTTTTGTCCTAACTTTTTTATTTAACGTCATATTATATCCAAATTTGGTACAAATATTTTAACAAAAGATTCAAATAATTTGAGTAAAAAAATTGGAATGTAACCTAATATTTATTAAAATTACCAAGGATTTAGAACAGCAAAAATAGGGTCACGGAGCACCGTCAAAATTGAGTAATTTTCTAATTTTCACTTTATAGTATTTAAAGCTATACCTCTAATAAATGGAGCTGAAACGAAATAAAATTTACCTGTTTAAATAAAGTATCGCTGTATTAATTAAAAATGAAATCAGGTTATGTAATATCTCGTTCCATTTAAAAGATATCAGCTTCTAAATACATATGAATTTGATTAAAAAAGGCAAAAAAACATGACGTTGGAGGACGTCACGGAGCAGCAAGTAGCAAAAAATTAGACTTTACATTCGGGAAACTTTTTCTACAAGCTTAAAAAATCTTTATAAATCAGGATCTGTATGACAAAAAATCTGTGTATTTGTATTAAGTTGAAAATACAATTTTTGAGTGGTAGCGAGTTTGAATAGGACGATGGATTGTCTGCAAAGAAACAGGTTAAAGTTAAAAATATTGTCAAAAGAGTTAGGAACGTCATTGAACGTGATGTGTGCTTCAATGTTGCAGAAGTAATAAAGTTGAATGGTAAATCAAGGAATTTGAAAACAATAACATTCTAATTCAAGCTATATTTGTACAATTGTTAGCAAACTAGGTGTTAAGTATTGTGGATATTTGTTTTGAATGGAGAAGACGCAACAAACCGTGTTTGAAATAACAAAAATGTGTATACTTTTGACAAACTTTCTCAGCGTTGTTTTTTGACGTTACAATATTGGTTAACCGTGCTCCGTGGTAACAAAACATATTGTTTTTAATTTTGGCTAACGTGAGTTCTGTTTAATCAAATGGAATGAAACTTCACACTTCGACAAAGTAAATGTTTATGTTTACGAAAATGTGTTGATCTATAATCTTGTAATAATCATATGACGATGAGAAGCATTGTCTACGTATTTTTTGAATGACCCTCGTACTTGTGACGTTTGGCACGAAATAATGTATCATGACCCGATTTAAGTAGTAGACAAATGGCGACAATAGTGCAGAAATATAAAACATTGGCATGCCTGTATATGGAGTTGCATGGAATAAAATGTTGAATACGCATCAAAAAAAGGAAAGAAAACAGTATCATCTGTTCATCACTAATATATTATCTATCCAAAAAATTACTGTTAACACTCAAGTAACAAATTCCGATGTGATCATCTTGAGCAAAGTTTGGGAAGCTGGCTGTGATATTACACTTCCAAAATTGAATTTAAAAAAATGTAATGTATGTTGGTATAAAAAAAAACAATCTCCGATATTCGAATGTTAAATTTGAAGCGGGTTCCAAAAGGTGTAATGGGTACCGCAATTGATTTTCAAGCTGGCGACACGGGTTCGATCCCCCGTGTGTCGTATTTTTAGCTCACCTGAGCCAAAGGCTCAAGTGAGTTCTGATCAAAATTTGTCCGTTGTCTGACGTCGTTGTTGTTAGCTTTTCATATTTTCATCTTCTTCTCAAGAACCACTGGGCCAATTTCAACCAAACTTGCTACAAAGTATCCTTGGGTAAGGGGAATTCAAGTTTGTTCAAATGAAGGGCCACGCCCTTTCCAAGGGGAGATAATTATGAATTTGAGAAAAATTCATGGCATTTTTAAAAAAAATTCTTCTCAAGAACCACAGGGCCAGGAAAGATGAAACTCATTTAGAATCATCCTCAGGTAGTGTAGATTCAAGTTTGTTCAAATCATGACCCCCGGGGCTAGGGTGGGGCCAAAATGGCCGAACAAATTTTTACATAGGAAATATAGGAAAAATCTTTAAAAATCTTCTTCTCAAGAACCATAGGGCCAGGAATCATCCTCAGATAGTGTGGATTCAAGTTTGTTTAAATGATGACCCCCGGGGGTAGGGTTGGGCCAAAATGGCCGATCAAAGTTTTACATAGGAATATATAGGAAAACTCTTTAATAATCTTCTTCTAAAGAATCACTGGGCTAGGAAAGATGAAACACATTTGGAATCATCCTCAGATAGTGTAGATTTAAGTTTCTTCAAATCATGACACTTGGGGGTACGTTGGGGCCAAAATGGCTAATCAAAGTTTTCCATAAGAAGATATAGGAAAAATCTGTAAAAATCTTCTTTTCAAGAACCACAGGGCCAGGAAAGATGAAACTCATGTGAAATTATCCTCAGTTAGTGTAGATTCAAGTTTGTTCAAATCATGACCCCCGGGGGTAGGGTGGAGCCAAAATGGCTGACCAAAAATTCTCATAGGAATATATAGGGAAATCTTTTAAAATCTTCTTTTCAAGTACTTCAAAACCATGATTAGTAATATTTATGTAGAATTATCCTCAGGTAGTGTAGATTCTAATTTGTCCAAATCAAATGTGGTTTTTCCTAGCTGATGTGCTCAGGTGAGCGCTGTGACCCCTGGGCCTCTTGTTAAAATCATTTTTTCAGTTTGATTTTACGTGTTTTTTCTGAATCGGACGGAAGACCTCTCGTTGCTCGCAACGAGTTTCTTTTCTAGTTATTATTCTTTTTTCTTCTTATTTCTTCTCCGGTACTTTTTTGTCCGCGAGTGTTCTCAGAAACTGTTCACCCAACTGACCTAAAACCTTCTTAGGGTTAATGGGTGTGTAGTGTAGGTGTGCGGAACGAAGGTCATTTTGCGCGCACACGCATGCACGTGCGGGCGCGTGAAGCGAGTGAAATGACTGATATACTTAATATGACCGTAACTTTTACATTTTTTGATGAAATGCTTTGAAACTCATTACATAAAGATATATTAATAGTGTTAATATTGTGACACTGTCAAATTAGCACGAACTCACGCGCGTGCATGTGAGCTTTGCTCTGATTGGCTGAAACTAAAATCTCAATATCTCTTTTGTTTTTTGACGAAATGCTTTGAAATTTTAAACATAGTCATGAATAAAGATATCCTACAATATGGTAAAGAAATTTTTTTATGAAATCACGCGCATGCACGTGTGCTGTAATCTGATTGGCTGAAACTTTAAAAGACTATATCTCCTTTGTTTTTTGACGAAATGCTTTGAAATTTAAAACATAGTCATACATTAGGATATCCTGCAATATGATATACAAAAAACATCAAGAAATCACGCGCATGCACGTGTGCTGCAATCTGATTGGCTGAAACTTGAAATGGCTATATCTCCTTTGTTTTTTGACGAAACGTTTAGAAATTTAAAACATAGTCATTCATTAGGATATCCTACAATACGATATAGAAAAAAATTCATGAAATCCCGCGCATGCACGTGTGCTGCAATCTGATTGGCTGAAACTTGAAATGGCTATAACTCCATTGTTTTTCAACCAAACAGGATGGGATTTAGAACATAGATAAATATAAGGGACTCCTACAAGAAGGTATGGTCATCATGCACGTGCACGCACGTGCATGCATTTGGAACAAGGGGAATTAAAAATACACTTGAATGAGTGTTTTTTGATACTTCTGGACCGAATGCTTCAATATATAGTAAATAAAAATATATAAATAATGTAGACAAGAAGATATGGTCATAACGCACATGCATTCACATGCGCACGGGTGCAATGCCAAAATTTGAATATAATTGGTATCCTTCTGGGAAAACGTTGTTAAAGTCAAAAATGCACAGAATTTGTCTTATTTAATGAAGCGTACAGGGAATATGGCACCAAAAGGGAGTTGGGGAGCGTTTGGGGAACATCTGTAACGGTTCCCGTTACAATTAGCACTAGTTCTTTTTTCTTCTAATTTCTTCTCCGGTACTTTTTTGTCCGGAAGTGTTCTCAGAAACTGTTCACCAAACTAACTTAAAATCTTTTTAGGGTTAGTAGGCATGTTGTGTAGATGTGCCGAACGAAGGTCATTTTGCGCGCATTCGCATGCACGTGCGGGCGCGTGCAATGAGTAAACTGACTGATATATTTAATATGGATGTAACTGTCATATTTTTTTATAAAATGTTTTGAAACTCATTATATAAAGATATATAAGTTGTGTAGATAAGATGACATGGTCAAATTTGCATGAACTCACGCGCATGCACGTGCGCTTTGCTCTGATTGGCTGAACCAGAAATCTTAATATCTGTTTTGTTTTATGATGAAATGCTTTGAAATTTATAACAGAGACATGTATTAGGATGTACTACAATATGATATATAAAATTTTTCATGAAATCACGCTCATGCACGTGCGCTGCAATCTGATTGGCTGAAACTTTGAATGACTATAACTCCCTTGGTTTTCAACCAAACAGCATGGGATTTAGAACATAGATAGACATAAAGGACTCCTACAAGATGGTATGGTCACAATTCACATGCATGCACGTGCGTGGACGTGCGCTTTGCTCTGATTGGCTGAAACAAAAATTTCAATATCTTTTCTGTTTTTTTACAAAATGCTTTGAAATTTAAAACATAGGCATACTTTAAGATGTCCTACAATAAGATATATAATAATTGTCATGAAAACACGCGCATGCACGTGCGCTGCAATCTGATTGGCTTAAACTTTAAATGGCTATAACTCCCTTTTTTTCAACCAAACAGGATGGGATTAAGAACATAGACAGACATAATGGACTCCTACAAGAAGGTATGGTCATCATGCACGTGCATGCACGTGCATATGAGTAAAATAGTGTAGACAAGATGATATCGTCATTACGCTCATGCAATCACATGCGCACGCCTGCATTGCTAAAATTTGAAATACTTGGTAAACTTTTGGGAAAACGTTGTTTACGTCTTAAATGCATAGATTTTGCCTTCTTTAATGAAAATTACAGGGAATATGGCAAGAGAAGGGAGTTGGGGAGCGTTTGGTGAACATCTGTAACGGTTCCTGTTACAATTAGCACTAGTTAATCTATGTAATGTGTTCTTTTTTTAGCTCTACTGGTCAGAGACCAGAAGAGCTTATGCGATAGTAATGCGTCCTTCGTCCGTCCGTCTAGCTGTCCGTCTGTCTGCCTGTCTGTCTGTAAACAATTTTTCAAAATGCTACTCCTCCTACAGTTTTGGTCTGATTTCAATATAACTTGGCACACAAGTAGATTACACTAAGATACATAACTCTGTATATTGGTTTTTGTTGTCAATGAACATTGTTGCCATGGTAACTAAAAAAAAGAAAATTCTGTGAAATTCTTTCAAAATGCTTCTCCTTCTACAGTTTTAGTCTGATTTCAGTACAACTGGGCACACAAGTAGACTACATTAAGATACATAATTCTATATATTCGTTTTTGATTTCAATGAACGGTGTTGCCGTTGTTACTAAAAATAGAAAACTCTCTGAAAGTCTTTCAAAATGCTACTCCTCCTACAGTTATGGTGTGATTTCAATATAACTTGGCACACAAGTACACTACACTAAGATACATAATTCTATACATCATTTTTTGATTTCCATGAACGGTGTTGCCGTTGTTACTAAAAATAGAAATTTCTGTTAAAAACTCTCAAAATGCTACTCCAAATACAGTTTAAGTCTGATTATAATATAATATGGCATGCAAGTAGACTACACAAAGAAAATAAAGAGACTTAATCAAGGATCATTATTCTTTTTATTGCTGTGGTAAAGTTTCAATTCCCAACTACTTAAGAACTTTTCTCTTCCTTTGCTCCAAGTACAAACCAGTAGAGCTTCAGTCTCGACAGAGACTTCTGGTTATGTGCCCAGATCGATAAATCTTCGGCATATATTGTATTCGTCCCGTCTGTCTGTTTTTCTGCTCAATATATGTTTATTTGTGTGTTTATTTGTTTGTTTGTCTGTCTGCCTAATGTCAACTCTAACCTTAAGTCCTTTGCCATAACTTTTGAAATGTGAGAGAAAGAGTTTTCATAATTGGTATATGCATACTCCACTGAAAATGTTCTTTCAAATGACACCAGGGTCAATGACCTTGTGACCTTGACTATGACCTATATATGCTAAAAGTAGCTTTTTGAACTTTGTTTCCGCCAGGTGCATATTGTTTCACAAACACATCTTGTTATGTAATTTAATATAATTGTAAAGTGATAAAAAGGTGTACCTTATTGAACATGTCTTCTTCTTATCTTTTCAATTTAAGGTTCCAATTTAAATCAGCCTGTGGATTATCTCACTATATATTTAAATTATGTATTCAGATATGTTCAGATACATGTACATGTATAATGCATATATTGAAATTTACATGTGATTTGATCTTAACTCCTCATCCAGTATGCAGGCTACATTTTACAAATGCTAAAGTGACTGGGTATTATATATAGGTTTGAGTTAAGATTTATTCACCATAGATTGCCTGAGGGAAGTCTAATGATGTGTCTAGTGAGCTTCATCAAATTTTCCAGTTCACATTTCAAGGTCAAAACCTTTACAAAAAGTTCTTTTTGAAGTTAATTTTGTCTCCCCTTGGCCTTATGCAGTTACTGTTAATACTACAAGCAAATACTTCACCTGTGAAGGAGTTTGTTGGTAGAGGGTGTGCAATGACATTGAGTCAACTCTCTAGATCAAAGGTTAAGTAAAAAAAACACATCTCTTTCTTAAATTGTTGTCCAGTGTATATTTTTTCTCACCTTGGTTAAGTTGGGTTCATATACCTCTACAGAGACAACATGGCCAATAGTAGAAGCCGGACATTGACTTTGAAACAGAAGACAGGGTAATAAAATAAAATCCTTATT
>NW_026935205.1:0-50000 GCF_032062105.1 Saccostrea cuccullata | reverse complement strand
GAAAAAACAATAAACATTACTTTGAATTGCCATAACTTTTGTATTAGAAGATATAGGCTTATCATCTAAAATATGTGTAATACCTGTGAAATGACCTTTCCAAATACACTATGATTGTTGACCTTACCTTCAAGTTTGACCTACCTATCAAAAATTTTAAACTGTAATATATCTTTTGAATGGAGAGAAAAAAGAGATTTTATGAAACATATAGAGATAACTAACAGTTTCCAAAATTTAAAGTCCATAAAACAATAAAAAAAAAAAAGGAGCAAAGCAAACCCAAATGTCCAAAACATTTACTTTTTAATAAAAATGTAAAATTTTCCTTATAACTTTTGATTGAGAAGTGATGGGGCTCTATATTTTTTTTGACATATGTATTACCTGTGACAACATATTCCTGAACATGCTATGATTTTTGACCCCCTGACTTTAACCTTCACAAATGACTAACTTTTAAAAAAAACATCAAATTCAATGATAACTTCTGAATGACATATGATATAGTGGTCATGCAAAATTATTCCCCAAAAAGAAACCTTTTTTGAAATAAATGAAATTAAGGTCAAACGTGAAGGATAAGAACAAGGGGTCAAAACTCATAGCATGCCTGGAATACACGTGTCAAATATGAAAGCCATAATTATTTCTTCTCTTTCAAAAGTTATGAGGAAAGATAACGTTACAAAGTCAATGTCACATGGTAAAAAATCTTGGTATGTTTGTAACGGTCATGCCACAGGTACATGTAATGCACATTTGTATTACATTGTACTTAAGACCTTTCTCTTATTATATACATTTATGAACAAGGTTAAAATATGTGAAAAGTAGGCTAAACTTCTAGGTCATGTCTTCATGTAATTGCACAAATGTTGATTTTTTATTATATTTTCTCTGATGGAAACTTCCTTTTTCAGCTTTTAGGACACCTTTTACTTACTGCCAAGAAAGTTGCAGAGCAGGAGAATCTATCGAATGGATACAGACTAGGTAAAGTAATATATGTAGAAGTATAACATAAATGGTAAACTTAAGCTGAGTTGCAACATGTAAATACAGAAATAATGCATTTTAATTTAATCACGACATTGACAACCTATGGAAACGAAGAAATTTTTAAAGGAATTTTATAGGTTTGTCTTGTCAAATATTCATCAATGTCAGCCATTTTATTTCTAATACTTGTTTGATTTCTATCTTTCCCTCAGTAATTAACGATGGACCAGATGGGGCACAGTCAGTACATCATCTACACATACATGTTATTGGAGGAAGACTGATGAACTGGCCACCTGGATGATATCTTTAAATGTGGAAATATAAAACATATTAATAAAATTATAACTTGGGTTCAATTTTTTATTTATATTTTTTTTTTACATCTACATGATCTATGTATATACACGTATATACCTTCTAATATTTTATCTAATGATCAACGGTTGACATCGTATAATATTGCTTGTACAATATATTCATAATTCATTACATACCATAAATCTGGAAATTTTTGCTGTAGATAAATTTTTAGCAAATTTGCGAGGTCATTGCATTCGCAAAAATATTTTTCTTAAAAATAAATTACAAATAAGAAAATGTAAACAAAGCAGTGGTAATTCGCAAAATTTTGAAGCGTAAAAATTAATCAACATCATTTGACCCGAATTCGTAAAATAAAATCGACATAAAAATTTCCAGATTTACGGTATGTGTGGGGAAATCTGATTATTGAAAGCTGACATCGATAAATAGTTTATGTACATGCGTAACTTAAAGGTACATGGACACATATTTAAAGATAGTATTTTTAGTGCAGCAGTAATTAAGAAGGAAGTTTTAAAAGTAAAAAAAAATCATTACATCTTCCAATCTTAGATATGGTTTCCTTTCATTCCCCTTTACGTGAGGATGCTATGTGCCAACATTTGTTAAGATTTGTTCTGGATGTTCATTAGAAGTCAGGAATTTTGAGAACCTTACACATGAAGCAAACACAAAGACGAACTAAGAGATAAGGAGTATTGCCATATAATCATTTCTTTTACAAAACTATGAGTCCAATAGCTCAAATGAGCTATCAGTACAATTGACGTAAAAGTTTATTAGAATTTATTAGTCATAAAGCAATTTTAATTTAAATAAAAAATCTCATTATTTGAAATCAAACTGCAGTTTCTCTTTCCATCTTCCAATATCTGGTAAATTCAGCTGTATCAATAATATGCTGATCTGAAATAGTATGCAAAGGGCACATCATTTTACAGTCTTCTTTTGGAATGTATTTTTGTTCTGGTAAGAAATGTCCTTTGATATCGAAAGCAATCCTTTTTCCTTCGTCTTTTCGACATCTGAAACCTCTTACAAACTGTATGTTTCTATGAAATGTTCCCGCTAAATCATTTAACATGTCTTCAATTCTTTCTTGAATCTTGCACGTTTTTACCCTTTCCAAATCACATCCTGGCATCAGACAGAATACCTGAAGTTGTATAGAGTCTTCTGTGACAGACAAAAGGAAGTTGGTTTCCTTACACGAAAACAAAGCGGCGTTTTTGTAGAGGCAAGATATACCTTGATTTTGTAGTACATTCCAACCATTTTCTTGCATACAAGCGACAATAAGGCGATAAAACAAGAAAAATGGTAAAAAGTCGAATCGATAAACAAGGACTGATGATTTACTGTACGAATTGTTAATCAGATTTGAAATATTGTACTCCAATTCTTTCCTGTTCATGCATGGGACATAATGGGATTCTGAACCAAGAGCCAGCAAACCAAGTCTTTGCATAAAATTAAGAAGTGATTTCTTATGACACTTTAGATATCGTTTATTTTTCTCAAATGATCCATATTTTAGTAGTACGTAATTTCTATCTTCTTCTATCAGCTTTTCGAGCAATTCTATATCTTTATGCTTCCAAATTTCTATCAGAAGCTGATCTTTCAAATTTCCAGTCTCGTAATATTCATCCCAGTCCCCTTGGGTTACAGGAATGCCTTTGGAATGAAGTTTGTCTGTGATAATATGTTTGAAGGCGTCAATGAACCATTGTACGTCAATAATCACTTCCTCATTCAGACCATTTTCCTTAAAATATAAAGCTTTTCCGGCATCATGATAATACCGCAGCATGTCTTGTGTCCCTTTTTCAGCTTTATCTGAATCACCCTGTTCTTTAGTAGTAATCTCTGGTACTTCTGTTGTTATTTTTGAAATTTTTAAGATCCGCTCTGAGTATTTTTTCTGGTTAATTTCTATTCCAAAGAAAGACCATTCTTTTGGAATGCTTTCCCGCCATCGTTGATTGGAAGCTATGTTGAAGAGGTAGGTTTCTAAATCATGGAGAGGTAAAGTAAAGTCTGCACAATACACGTTATCGTCTTTGATGTACTGTGATAAATTGGATGTCTTAGGAAATTGATGGCGCAAGCTCTCAACCAGTTCATTCGTATCCTGTATTAAAAAAGATATTGAATTACTGTTAATCAATTTTTATTCGTGAGAACTTTGCATTCCCGCGTAAATATGTACATGAAGGATATGGAGATAACGAACAGTATTCAATATCAAAGTCCATAAAACAATACAAAACAGGAGCAGAGCAAACATGGACCTCTAAAATATCAGAGGTGTGATCAAGTGCAAAATTGGTGTAGTAATGAAAAGTTCACTGGGTAAAAATAGCTCACCCTGAACTCTCTGTTTCCTTCTTCCCAATGTGTTGCAACAATTAGAACTACGGGTTTTGTATCTTTTTGGTTGTCAGAACTACAGTAGGTATGTATAGACTTTATCCAGAACACAAAGTAGTCTGCAATTAAAAGATGAAAACATTTCTTTTTTTTAAAATGATATAATCAAAAGAAATACGTTTAAAAAAAAAAAAAAAAAAAAAAAAAAACCAATCTGAGGCCTTTTCAGTAAAAGCATTTGTGGACTATTGTTATATTTTTATAGTTGCAAGTTTGTTTCATGACAATAATTTTACTTGTTCAATATTCTTTTTCTAAACAAGATTGTTAGAAATTTAAAAAAAAACAAGGTAGTAGCTATATATATCATAATTTTGGGTCATTAAAATAGTTACATGTAAAATAGTTAATAGATTAATTTTTTTTCCGAGATACTTTCAAGGTGTAATGGTGTATTATATATCTCTTACATAATTTATACATGTATTATAAAATAATAAGAGAAAACATGGGAAAAATGCACAGAAAAAAAAATAATAAAATCGTAAACAAGAAACACAGACTGTGAGACTCGATCTCTCGATCTTGATGTTTTCAATCCAGCAATCATACCACTACGCCACGAAGATGTGAGAATGATTTGGATAAATTTAAGACAGATTGTTGAATCTTGAAATAATTTTAGAAGAAAAATTTAATATACATTTTCAACATTTCCAATATGAAGACCACTTTTAACCAAAATTATCCAAATGTAATGATGTACAGGTGTACAGTCATATCCAAATAAAATTATTCAGAAGTTGTTTTTCTGGTTAATGGTGGTCTTTTGCTAGTATTTATCATTGTTTAGAGGGGTTCCTCAGTATTGACTATATTTATGTTTTTATTTATGTTCCTCAAATGAAGTTGGGGAACATATTGTTTTTACACATCCGCCTTAGGTAAAACCTTTTCAATAGGAATGTTATGTAGATTTGCGGAACGAATGTCATTTTGCACGCACGTGCTTGCAGGAGCGTGCACGTGCAACACTTGAAATGACCGATTTAATTGATATAGGCGTAACTTTTTACATTTTTGAGAAAATGCTTTGAAACTCATAATATAAAGATATCTTAGTAGCATAGACAATATGACATGGTCAAATTAGCAAGATTTCAAGCGCATGCACGTGCGCTTCGCTCTGATTGGCTGAAACTTAAATCTCAATATCTTTCTTGTTTTTTTTTTTACAAAATCCTTTGACAATTTGAACATAGCCATGCATTAAGATATCCTACAACATGATGTATAGCAATTATCAAAAACACACGTGCATGCACGTGAGCCGCCATCTGAATGGCTTAAACTTTAAATAGCTATAACTCCCTTGGTTTTCAACCAAAAAGGATGGGATTTGGAACATGGATAGATAATATGGACTTCTACAAGGAGGTATGGTCACCATGCACATGCATACACGTGCGTGTACGTGTGCTGCAATCTGATTGGCTCAAACTTTCAAAAGCTATAACTCTCTTTGTCTTCAAACAAACGGGGTGGGATTTATAAAATAGATAGATGTAATGGACTTCTACAAGAGGGTATGGTACCATACATGTATTTCGTCTTTGTATCGCTCCTATTATATTTATTATTTAAGCAAGTTTTCATCAACAGGTAAAATTCTGTCCTTGTCTAGTGTTTTGTTTCATTGTAAGCCTATTTTAGGATTTTCATTGCAGGTATGAAATATAATGACGTATAATATAAAGGATGACAAGCTTTTCTTAGTTAAAAAAATTAAAGATTCTTTTAATAGAATTTGATGGAAAAATTTTGATATGATTTTCATTATAAACACTGTGTTCCGAAACTTCGTCTGGAATCGTAATAATACACTAGTATACATTACTCCCGCATTTACCATCCCTGTACATGTTTTTAAAAGAGAGACAGACAAATGCATAAAGTTACAGATTAAAGATTTATTGTTATCATGGAAACTTTTTAGCTATTTACTTTTTAACTTTTCAATATGATTATGCAAAATAATTGTGGAGAGTGTATGCATGAGAATGAAATCACAATATTTACGATATTTCCAACCCTTAAAACATAAACATCAAGCAGATAAAATTCAATTTATATTGTGTCCACAGTTTAAAACAAAAATATGCACATAATTAAATCAAAACTAGAGGTAATGTAAGCGATGAGCTCACTAAATGATACTCCCGCCTCCCATATAGATATAATGACAAAGTCCATGTTTTGCTGGGGCCGGGAAACCCAAAATTTGTGTCGGATCAAACATTAAAATAGGAGGTGCACAATGGCAATATGAAATAAAGATTCTGTGAAAGTTTCAAAAAATTTCACACAGTGATATAAGAGGAGTTGCTGATAAGAGATGGGTACCCCAAAGCGTAACAGACAGACGGACGAACTGACGGACGGACGGACATACCGATTACAGTATACCCTCCCATTTTTCAAGCGGGGGTATAACTAAACCCAACCCCAGCTACACCCTACTCAAAACGTTTTGTTTGTATTCGTAAAACACGTCTGTTAATCACAAAAGAATGATAATATGAAATAATTAATGGACTTCCTATAAGTGTAATCTTGTGAAGATGCTGTTTCGTTTTATTATTGCTTGATTATATGTATATAAAATTAATTGTAAAATGCATGGTGAAATGCATTGTTTCAATTCATTATTATTATTATGAAATTAATAAATTATCTGCTTTCAAAAAAGTCTTGAGTTAAAAGGTAAACAAAGAAAAATAAGAGAATCGAAAAATGAACTTCTGCCAATCATAAATATTTACATTCCCTGTGTTTTTTCTACTAAGTGACACGTGAACATGATTTTAAAACCATTTTCGTGTATACTCACGCGTAGAAATATACACGGAGAAACGTGCATTAACGTGACGTCACAGTGAAGCTGCAACAACGTTAATAAAAATGGAACGATATAGGTCAGGGAGAAATTCAAATATTGAGCATAATTTAGTTACTTCTAAACATGTAAATGTAAATATATTAAGGAATGTTTATAAGTTAGTGTGAATTATTGGAGTGATATATGCCTACGTGACAAGTCTGTGTGATTCACACACCAATAACTCACACAAAATTTTAAAATATTCCTTAAATACAACAATATCTTTTTTACGATATCTATTTGAAAATGAAACATAATATATATTTAAAGTGAAGGTGAGTAAGTGTATGCTTTTATACCTCCATAGGTCCATCCAGAGAATACGCTTCCATCTTGATCACACACTTTCTTATCTACTTTCTGGTCAAGACGTTTAGAGGCGTCCACTACCACAACATAGAAAGCTCTCCTGGTCAGGTAAATCTGGTGACAGGCGTAGTACGCACATTGGCCCCCGAAGTCAAAGAATGTCAGAGACTTAAAGTCAACATTTGTAGTATTAACTTTCTCACTGTTCTCTTGACTTTTCTTTGCTAAAAAGAGTCATCACATATCCTACATTCCATCTTTTCTTTCAAAATATTATATTATACATGAAAGAAGCAATATGATGGTATTTTTGACATTTTATTAACTTTATAGCATTAACGACAAGTTTTCTTTTACATATGTAAGTAACAAAGTGCTAAAATTACAATGCTGAGAAAAATTTATATGCATGGTTAAACAGAACATGCACCAGTTCTACTGTCGACAACACTGTGTCCAGTTAGCGTTATATCTGCATTTCCAATGTGTCATTGTTTAAACATCAGTTTTACACAGTGTTAACTTGAAAAGTTACACCCTTTGGCGCAGAAAAGTATTGATTTGCAACGTCAGTGGTTTTTAAAAGACATGGAGCACATATAATAACAAATCAAAGGCCTGACGGCCTGAGAGGTGCATCGCATTGAGGGTATAAAACTTTTTTTCTTAGAAATTCAACATCAATGATAAGGGAATGAAATAATCCAGGAATAAGAATTTATACAATAACGTTTCTTTTAGGTTAAAAAAAACTGAGTCATGGCGCTGAATTTTAGCCAATCTATCAGAAGAGAAAAAACTTTTTTTTAAAAGATAGTCTGATATATCGGTTATGATTCATTGATATTTAAATTAAATCATAATTGATTTGAATTGTATTTTAATTCCTTTCTATTTTTATTCTTTTACTATTAGTAAGATAAAATAGTGAATGTCAATATAGAAATATCTAGTACTGAATATTGAATAATTTTATATAATTTCATACCTGAATTATTTCAGTTTCTTTCATTATGTGCACTTTTATAAATATCACTACTTTGTTTTAACTTTTCCCAAATATAAATAGCCCAATATATAATAAATGTTATATACATGAAATGTTCATATAAATTATACGGGACTAAAATAAACAATCGGGCGTGGTATACGGTTTATTATGAACCCGATGAGTAATAAATAGTACGAGCTGTTAATGCAAATAGATCTTACTCCGCGCAGTGCACGTTTGTTGTTGTTTTCTCTCTTTGTTTTAATTGTTTATTTGCTCATTTTTCGTAACCTCTGTTGATTCAAAGTGAAAACAACATGTATTTGTGAGATTTTATATTATTAACTGTTTAAAATTAACAAAATGTAGATGAAACTAGAAATATGTCGATAGGACATGAATGCCCCCCCCCCCTCCCCGAAAATACTGTAAATGTATTATATTTGGCGTGTACGATATTTGGCGGAAATTGGTTTTTCAACAAGATGGCGTAGATTTGATTTAGCGCTTTTTGAATGTTCGTTAAATAAACCTTTATACACAAAGCATTTAGCGATGTACTTGATTTAGCGGAGGCTGCTTTCCGCGAAAGGCACTAAAAAGAATACACAGCCAAATGTAATACGTTTACATTATATTAGTAAAGCAACATGAAAATTTGTATGTGTATACAATTTTATCAGAATACCTTGAATAGTGATGCAGCTGAATTGCTTGCAATAGTCTGGTAGTGTCCATTCCTAAATGCATCATCCATGCAAGTGTGGATCAGGCAGGGCTTATAGTTACTTGGGAATAAAAATATAGGTCAGATCTAGCATCCGAAGCAAGTCTGGTAATGTCCATCCCTAGATGCATTATCGATGCAAGTTTGGTTCAGACAGGGCTTATAGTTACTTAGGAATGAACATATAGGTCAGATCCAGCATCCAAATCAAGTCTGGTAGTCCATCCCTAGATGCACCATCCATGCAAGTTTGGTTCAGGCAGACTTACAAATACTTAAGAATGAAAATATAGGTCAGATCCAGCATTCGAAGCAAGTCTGGTAGTGTCCATTCCTAGATGCATCATACATGCAAATCAATTTTTAGAGGAGTATATGGCACGAGAATCTAAATATTAATTTTATTTTTGCATAATCAAAAGGTAGATTTTTTTGTTCTTAGACTGTCATTATATACGTAACATTAATTCTACTGCATGAACAGAGAAAACAACGTAGTGAATAAAATATGTACAGGTAACATGATGTAACTACATCTGTAACAACGTATGCCGTTACTTACATAGGCTTTTGGGGTATAACCCCCACCCTTCCGTTTTTCTGGGAGTTTTTCTATTTGGGATTTTTTAATTGCATGTTGTTGATAATGTTTCTCTGCTATCTCTTTACGCTGTTTTTAATACATGTATTTCTTTTTCGACTGATACATACAAAAAATTTTTTTTATTCTCGTCGTCGCCCTCACTCAATCTTCACTTGATCACTATCTAAAGGGTAGGAAATCATGTAATATATGTAGTCATCGATAAATTTAAAACACATTCTTCTTCCTTTTTAGATTTCCATTTGAAATTTTATGTGCCTCCGACTTGTAAATATTTCGATTAAATCAACTGCATATAAGATGGAGTTAAAATACAAGAATAAGAAAAAGTTCACTCATCCACAGGCTCTTGTTTCATACAGTAAGCTTACTCTTCCTCTATTATATGTTGATGCAGTTGCATAGCTCTCATCAGAAGTTTGAAGAAAATATCTTGGATAGTTTCTTTGAAACTTAGCTTTGAACAGAACTAAACGTAAAGGGTGACAGAAGGACGGAAGACGGACATACATGTCAAACACTATATGCCCCGGCCATATTCATGGTGGGGCATAAAAATAGGAAAAAACATGTCATATTTTTGTGCAAGCACTTTCTCGTTCTTTCTCTTTCAGTAACTTATATTAATGTATTACCTTTCAATGATCTTGTTTCATCACATATATCAAATATTTCTTCATGCACCTCCAATCCCTCGGTTGATTTTACTTCCTTAATCTCTTCTTCACTGCAACCAAGCAGACGTTTAAGTAGCGTGGTTTTCCCCGCCCCAGCACATCCTACAATCATCCCCCGGGCGTGGTGGACTGTCTGTGTTCCTCCCTTAGCGTACTCCACATACCGCTCCCTGGACTCCTGGTCCCAATATAGTATTTCTCTAGGGACACCCACTGTACAACATGAAGGTAATAAATAGTGCACATCACAAAAACATACATATTGCTTACTTCAGTTTCAAGGAGATAAATGAAATTCGAAAAACATAGCTTCTATATTGAGGTGAATAATAAGAATCCCAATAATATAAATAGATTGACTTCTTTTAACATTCTCGATAACTTCATTTTAATGATGTAGAGACCGACGTTATTTATTAACATTCAAATATATTACTAAATTATAACATTGTGTTACTTCTGTATATAATTCTCTATCATATATATAATTATAATTCTAAGGTGCTGACTCTCTGTTTACATGGGTTCTCATTTTTGTGTTCAAAGAACACCACTCTTATAATTTTTTCTATATATCAGTGATAAAAATGTTACAATTGATTTTTTTAAAATGCAGAAATTATCAAATCTGCATGAACAATTATCTTAGGCATAAAACAGAAATAATACTCACAAAGTTTTCTGACACTGTCATGAATCCCCCTGTCAGACACGGTACAGTGTGAGATGATGTCCAGCTGTAGTTTATTTATGAAGAGGTTGCACATATTCTTTGGATTGTCCGGTACATACAGACATCTCTCTCCCTCACTCCTCATATACTCCCATGACCGGCAGTATTCTGATATCACGTCACGTGACGCTGTGGTCAGGAAAAACTCCAGACTACTGTCCTCCACTACACACTCCGTGACAAAGGCGTACATGACGTCATGACGGATATCGTCTGATACAAACGTTATCACACCATCATGTAGTTCTGTGATTCCATCAGGAATATCTACCAAGTCGTGATCAGTGATATCAGGGAAATATCTGTCTCTGATTTGATCCCTAATCACTCTGTGTGATTGTTTATTGAGATTCAGCTGATATTCCTCAGTTAACAGTAAGCAGTAAAGAAGACATCTGACTTCCGGTGGATAGGTATGGTGCTTACCTGAAATGATAATATTTAAATATTAAAGGTTTGCAATCATATATAAGCAATTTTTTTCAACTTTTGTCAAATCATTTCATTCTGAGCCATCATAATATATTTTAAATTTTCAATATAAATAGTAGATTCAAGCTCTTGTCTTTTGTACTAATAGCTGAATACAAAACTTGTCATTTGTCAACAGCGGATGATCCATGTAGCTCAGGGGGAAAGGGGGAAACTAATTTATATAGAGAGAATAAACCAAAAAATAATCCTTCGATTTAATCCATCTTCACCTTTAACAGGTCGGAGAGAATACTCGATATCGGGTATTATCCGTGAAATCGCGTATAATACTTGATATTAGGGTATCTTTGAATCCGCGAAATCGGGTATAGGAGGTGTAATCACCTAATAAAACTAAAACAATGGGATGGCGCATGTTGTCGAGTTAACTTTCATCTAGATACACATGTTTTCTAAAAGTATCACTAGCCAAGTAAGAATTTGCGCGTCAAGATTAATGCGCTCGGGACAACAAATACCCGTGGAGCTCAGTACATTTCATGATCTGCAAACAAAATGGCGTTCGAATTACTTTATATTTTTCCTTATGTTGAAAGTATATGCATCTTCCTAATGTTCATTCCCAACACAACAGAATTGTAAAGTATCAGAATTCGAGAATTTATAATAGTTCCACATCAACACGACAAACATAAACAATTTGTAAATAAATCAAATTATACGGAAACACATTTCACACACCAGATATGATGCCATGTATAAACAAGGGATTGTCTATCGTATCTAATTATGCGTCATTAATTGCTTAAACATTCATCTTGTGCATAAAATCAAATTTATTTATGAATGTATAAATAATGTAATGATAAAAATGACGATTGTCTAAAATTTTGGCTAAAAGAACCCTCTTTCCCTTTTTTTGAAAATCTTTTCTTTTTTATTTATCATTCAAACATATTTGCAGATTATGTCTTCAACATTTTAGCAGAGACAGTGATAGTTTCAGGAATACGGCTTATGAGAGAACATAACCATTGATCGCTTAATTTCGCTAAGTCATCAATATTTTACCATTTCTTGGCGACTTCAAAGGGAGGGGGCGGGGAGCTAAAGACTTCTTGGCCACCTCTGACAAAACAATCTCGACTGTGTTCTACATGTGTCCAAGAGACCTCTCTTTGAATGTCATGGTCGGTTAAACTCGGTCATATATTTTTAATAGTAGGGAAGATTTATTCATCAAATAAAAATCGTACACACTGAAGGCAAACAAAAAGCAACCTGTTATTTTCTAACACAATATAAGACTACAAGTAACTAGAATTAATGTTTATTTTTTAAACACATTTTTTCATAATAGATGAGTATTCGGAAAAGTTATTGCCATGAGTAATACGTATCATATATAAAATTAATAAAAGAAAACTGTGACATATTATCTAGAACCAATCAGATGGTGCGTTGTTGCAACCACTATTGAAATAACGACCACTACTGAAATAATTATATCAATAGTGGTTGAGAGTGCATTTCAATAGCAAATATAGTTAGTAACCACTATTGAAATACGACCACTATTGAAATAATTATATCAATAGTGGTTGAGAGTGCATTTCAATAGCAAACATAGTTAGAAACCACTATTGAAATACGACCACTATTGAAATAATTATATCAATAGTGGTTCAGAGTGTATTTCAATAACAAACATAGGTAATAACCACTATTGAAATACGACCACTATTGAAATAATTATATCAGTATTGGTTGAGAGTGCATTTCAATAACAAACATAGGTAATAACCACTATTGAAATACGACCACTATTGAAATAAATATTTCAATTGTTGGTGAGAGTGCATTTCAATAACAAACATAGATTAGTAACCACTATTGAAATACGACTACTATTGAAATAATTATTTCAATATGGATGAGATTCATTTCGATAACAAACATAGGTTGCAACCACTATTGAAATAATGTTCACTTTTAAAATAATGATTTCAATGTGGATAAAATTATTGATTTTAATAGTGGTTTGAACAATGAATCCAATATATATTAAAATAATTATTTCAAAAGTTACTGACGTTGTGAAACTTTTCTTATAATACTGATAGTGGTTGAAACCTATGTTTACCATATAGAAATGCACTCTCACTCACTGTTAAATAATTATTTCAGTAGTGCTCGTATTTCAATAGTGGTTGAAACATATGTTATTATATAGAAATGCAGTCTCACCCACTATTGAAATAGTTATTTCAATAGTGGTAACTAACTTTGTTTGTCATTGAAATGCGCTCTCAGCCACTATTGATATAATTATTTCAATAGTGCTCGTATTTCAATAGTGATTGCTAATAATGTCTGTTATTGAAATGCACTCTCAACCACTATTGAAATAATTCTTTCAATAGTGGTCGGTCGTATTTCAATAGTGGTTGCATACTATGTTTGCTATTGAAATGCACTCTATTGAAATAATTATTTCAATAGTGGTCGTATTTCAATAGTGGTTACCAACTATGTTTGCTATTGAAATGCACTCTCAACCACTATTGATAAAATTATTTCAATAGTGGTCGTATTTCAATAGTGGTTTCTAACTATATTTGCTATTGAAAAGCACTCTCAACCACTATTGATATAATTATTTCAATAGTGGTCGTTATTTCAATAGTGGTTGCAACAGTGCGTTGTATAAGCATATTATAATAAGGTATAAGATAGCGATATAAAAAAAAATTTAGAAGTAAAGAGATAAAATTTACCCTGTCTATCATATAGTATAATAAAGAAATGAAGTGGCTACGATTTTTATGAAATTTTAACGCCAGATGAGGAATTATATTTAAAAAAAAAAGGGAGACAAGAGTTTCCAAGGCAATTGAACACTCCATTATATCAGTTTGTTCTTTAACATGTTCATAAACATAAAAATTATACGAAATGTGAAAACTTGACTATGTAGTTCATATTTCAATATGACTGTACCTCGATCTTTATTGAGAAATTCAATGTATTATAAGTTCATGAAAAGACACATTTGACTTTTATTTATAACCCCCCCCCCCCCAAAAAAAAAAATAACAAGAAAATCCTGTTCATATGACTTCTCGCTCTCAATTTTCACACAAATGCTTAAAATAAAGGTAAAATAGCATATTTTGTATCGATGAAAATGCAACAGAAAAATTTACGGTGTCTTTGAATAAAAATTCCATGCTAAATTGACATATTAAAGATACTCACCTTCAATTAGCTATTTTCAAACTGTTTTCCCGTGGGTATTTATTTAATCTTATTTTATTTTCTTCTTTATAATAACGTTGGTATTCTATTATGGCAGAGATATACAATTATGACTCGCTTATACTTTACTCTAACTCTAAGGAGTAATTTATATTTCACGAGAAAGGGACGCCATACATTTTTCAGTAAAAATACATAACACGGCGTTAGTCGTTTAATTTCTTTAAAATTTCACGTTTTGTGAATAGTGCACAAATTAGAAAAATAAGTATATGGAATACTTTAATGGGAAATAAAGACAAACGAAGTGTAGTTATTTGTTTTAAGAAATTATATTGAAAAATAATAACGCCATTGTGTCCTTTTTTTACCCCAGCAGTGTTTGTCGTGTGATTTTAAACTTATTTTGACAACTGTATGAATTAGGTTTAATAAAAATAAATCCACCAGATACTGATGTACAAGTAACAGTTACTGTCATAATGCGCGGTTGCTTTATTCTTTAGTTTTTATAGAAAGTTGCACGTATTACCCGATTTGGCGGATTCAAAGATACCCTAATATCGAGTATTATACGCGATTTCACGGATAATACCCGATTTCGAGTATTCTCTCCGACCTGTTTAAGCTGAACACATTTTCATAAATAGGCACTGTCAGACGGGTATATAAACCGTTCGTTTCGTTACACCCGGTTGCATACTCGAAACTCGTGGCCGACATGTAGTGCTCCTTGCGTGGTCTTAGATTTTTTGCGTTTATTCCTTGCTTTTATATGCATTTTCTGTTTGTAAATAATGTATTTACCTGTATTTTTCATGATACTATTGTCCTGTTTTTGGTATAAATACGTTTATTTGATAATTCCGTTGCGACCGAGTAGCACGTCTGTGTAAGATGTACGTCTACACTCGTCGGACCTCTACAGCAAAATACATTGGACTGATTAGCGATCTGCTCCTTATATACGTGTTGTAGGGAGAGCGCTGGAGGACGGGAAATATGGCGGACAATGCCTTTTTATGAAGAGTGTTCAGCTTTAAATGCCACCCGCCTTGCGCAGTGGTTAGAGTCTCTGCTCTAGACGCGTGAAGTAAGGAGTTGATCCTTACGTTGAGGGTTCGAATCCCACTGTGGGACGTGAAGACCGGTCCTTCGGATGAGACCCTATAAACTGAGGACCTGCGTCGCAGTAGGTGCTGGCACGAAAAAAATTCCCCGATCACTGCTCAATGGCCGTAAGTGCCAAATATAGGACAAAATTTGTAGCCCTCCACCGGCAAGTGGTGGAGTCTCCACATGAGTAATAAAAATTCTCGAGAGGCACATTAAGCAACATACAACCAACCAATCACACCTTAACCGGAGTTGGTAGGAAAAGAAAACGGAAGATCGATTAAAAAATATCTCTTTCTGGTTTGATAGTTTCAATTCAAAATGTACGTTATCATACATAAGAGGCGTATTATTAAACATATGACGGTATTTTAAAATTCCGAAACATAGAAATTGATAGAATTATTTGGATCCGTAATTAGTAATCAGACTTCCTGACCTTTCTCTCCAGATCCACATCGAGAAAAATAGGGGAGGGGGGTCATACAGTTTTGCTAGTCTTAACCTTTAAGCTGTTACAATCTATAAATAGTAGGATGGTGTAGTTGTAATTTTTAGTTTGCTCACTTTATACAGCTTTCAATTAAAAGTTGCTAAGCTATCTTTATAATTTTAAGAATATTTATCCCGCTTCAGACAAACCCTAACAAAAAATACTATAGTTAACTATAGTTTACTATAGTTAACTATAGTGATAACTTTGACACTTTGAAACTTTGATTTACTAAAGTGATAACTTTGACACTTTGAAAAACTTTGACACTTTGAAAAACTTTGACACTTTGAAAAACTTTGACAAAAACTTTGACACTTTGAAAAACTTTGACGAAAACTTTGACATTTTGAAAAACTTTGGTGAAAACTTTGACACTTTGAAAAACTTTGGTGAAAACTTTGACACTTTGAAAAACTTTGACAAAAACTTTGGCACTTTGAAAAATTTGGCGAAAACTTTGACACTTTGAAAAACTTTGGCAAAAACTTTGACACTTTGAAAAACTTTGACGAGAAATTTGACACTTTGAAAAACTTTGACGAAAGCTTTGACACTATGAAAAACTTTATCAAAAACTTTAATACTTTGAAAAAGTTTATCAAAAAACTTTGATACCTTGAAAAACTTTATCGAAAACATTGACACTTTGAAAGACTTTATCGAAAACTTTTACACTTTGAAACAATCAAAAACTTGAATACTTAGAAATACTTCATTGAAAACTATGACACTTCAAAAAACTTTATCAAAAACTTTGATACTTTGAAAAACTTTATCGAAAACTATTACACTTTGAAAAACTTTATCGAAAACTTTGAAAATCTTTATAGAAAAGTTTTATACTTTGAAAAACTTTATCAAAAACTTTGACACTTTGTAAAACTTTATCGAAAACTTTTATACTTTGAAAAACTTTGACGAAAACTTTGACACTTTGAAAAACTTTATCCAAAGCTTTGAAACTATGAAAAACTTTGGCGATAACTTTGACACTTTGAAAAACTTTGACGAAAACTTTGACACTTTGAAAAACTTTGACGAAAACTTTGACACTTTGAAAAACTTTGACAAAAACTTTGACACTTTGAAAAACTTTGGCGAAATCTTTGACACTTTGAAAAACTTTGGCGAAAACTTTGACACTTTCAAAAACTTTGGCGAAAAATTTGACACTTTGAAAAACTTTGGCAAAAACTTTGACACTTTGAAAAACTTTCGCGAAAACTTTGACACTTTGAAAAGCTTTGGCAAAAACTTTGACACTTTGAAAAGCTTTGGCGAAAACTTTGACACTTTGAAAAACTTTGGCGAAAACTTTGACACTTTGAAAAACTTTGGCGAAAACTTTGACACTTTGAAAAACTTTGACGAAAACTTTGACACTTTGAAAAGCTTTGGCGAAAACTTTGACACTTTGATTTACTATAGTTATCTATAGTAAACTATAGTTAACTATATTTAACTATAGTATTTTTTTGTTAGGGGATTTCTTGATTACTGAATGGATAAAAGCTAATCACGTTACGCCCTGAAATTTTCCGTATTAGGTCTTCGTTTCCGTATTAGGTCTCCGTCGAGGCAAAAAATGAAAATCGGGCACGTGATTACGCTCTTTTCCTCGCTTCATATTTATGTCGACCATCGGAAGTTAGCAAAGATCGAACCCGATCTTAATTGAACGATTATGAAAAATATTCAAAATGCCATAATTCCGTCAAAGATTTGATGAAGCGATGCGAAATTCAAAGTCGATCTGTAACTCATCAAGATAGACTCACATACTTAAATTCAGTTCAATATCTGCTTCGCCTCGTCCAATTCGGATTTCCATTTCAGACCCTGTAGGAATCCGTATTGGGTCACTAACTGACTGTGTAACTAATATTATTATACATCAAATTTCCAGCTTTTAGGGCAATATCAAGTTTATTGTTTCCTAATACAGCAACTATAAATTCGATATTGAATATATCGTAACTCTAAAATGTGCAATTGTTAAAATAATAAAGTTATGAAAATGCAATCCTTTAAAGAATGTTTTAATTATCCCTTTCAGTGTCTGTTTGTTCGCAAAAAAAAAAATATCATTGCCCATAATTTTTGAGTGAGTGTTACTATGCCATTCTTGTTCAACCGGAACATTCCTTGTAACAAGATCTTTGAATTTCTTTTTGGTACCTCCAAATTTGTCCATTTGACTTTTATCTTGGAGTTTGACCCACTTTTTCAAAAAATTATCACACTTTATTTTTGACCTTACGTTTTGAACAGATGTTACTAGGATGAATATTTTACAAAATGATTTGGTGTCGTTCCTTTACTTTGTAATAAATTCTTTTTAAAATTAAGTTATTGTTCCACAAAATTTGGTACAAGAAAATATTACCGAAATTTCTATTTACACTGTACGTATGAAATACTGATAATGTAGTTTCTGTATCACGATAGGTATTTCAGAATAACATCCCTGTTTCTGGGAAAAAGCTTACCATAACCCCACCTCCCCTACCACACACCAATACCTACCCTTAGGCTCACAATTTGGACCCCCACATGCAAACAACCCGTTCCATATGTTATCTAGTAGGTAAGATTATATATTTACATGCATGTGCACTTAAAGATAAAATCATCTGTAAATATAAACAGGTAGTCTTATCCTTTTGAAGTACAGTTTTGGGTGGGATTATAATGGTAGATTGTATATAACTATTAAGTCTTACTTAGAATTTAATCTTTTTAGGGTAGAATAAAGTTTAGCTTAATGTAAAGTGTTCACTTTCTTATGGTCATTTATCAACGTCGCACAGCAAAAGCTATTGTACCTGATCCCCACGCCCCCTTCCTCCCTCCATCCTCTCGTGCATAAACTGTATTGTGAATTTTTACTGTAAATTCTTTTTTACTTTTTAAACCCTGAGGAAACTGAATAAAACGTTTCAACTACATATTTTTTCTTACTAGGTTTTCTGTATGCTTTGTTGTCGATGACGTAAATGTCCCAGTGTGGATGTAGACCTATACAGGATCTCACGATGTCAAGTCTCAAGTCTCTCCAGAGCCACGTCACGTGATCTGCACTGTCATGTGATCTTCCTCTGTAATGTACATCCTCCCCTCCTCTTCTTAAATCCATTAAAAATATTTTTGTTTTGTCTTTACTTTCCATTTGGATTGGAATTGGAACATTCACTATAGAAAAAAGTTATCAAGCAATTGTTCCAAACAAAATATTTTCTTTTTTAATTTAAAAGATATACCCAAAGGTATACCTAATCCCCTTTTGTGTCTTAAGCCCTGTTAACAAATTGGTATTGTTTGTAATTTCCTTTAGAAACTGGTCACTGTTCCTCATCTTCACCTTTTTCATTTTTCCAAATTTAATTTACAAAGTTTACTAAGTAAATATACATGTATCTGCAGTTTATAGCATCAGTCACACTGTACAATCCCCATAAAGTCAAAGAGGGAGAGCCATCTTAGTCATAAAAAGAGGCACATGGGCTACATCGCTCACCTGAGTAACTTGGGTGATGCAGTTCTTTACCAGATTCCCTCTCTTGCTATACCTATCATGCCCACTACCCCCTTCCCTTTTATGATTTTAAAACTTTAGAATCTACACTACCCCAGGATGCTTCCACACAAGTTTCAGCTTTCCTGGCCCAGTGGTTCTTGAGAAGAATATTTTAGAGAGTTGTTCTATATATTTCTATGTAAAACTTTGAATTCTCTATCATGGCCGCGCCCTACCACCGGGAGTTATGATTTTAACAATTTACTATCTACACTACCCAAGATTGCTTCTACATTAGTTTCAGTTTTCATGGCTCAGTGGTTCTTGAGAAGAAGATTTTTAAAGAGTTGTTCCATATATTTCTATGTAAAACTTAGATTCCCTAGTGTGGCCCCGCCCTACACCCGGGGGTCATGATTTTAATAATTTAATATCTACACTACCCAAGGATGCTTCCACATAAGTTTCAGTTTTTATGGCTCAGTGTTTCTTGAAAAGACTTTTTTAAAAGTTTTATTCTATATATTTCTATGTAAAACGTGGATTCCCTATTGTGGCCTGCCCTACTCCCGGGGGTCATGATTTTAACAATTTAATATCTACACTACCCAAGGATGCTTCCACATAAGTTTCAGCTTTTCTGGCCAAGTGGTTCTTGAGAAGATTTTTTAGTGACCCAACCCTATTTTTGTCTTTTCTTGATTATCTCCCCTTACAAGGGGACTTGGCCCTTCATTTCAACAACTTAAATTTCCCTTTTCCAAAGGATGCTTTGTACCAAGTTTGGTTAAAATTGGCCCATTGGTTCTTAAGTAGAAGTCGAAAATGTGAAAAGTTAGCAGACGGAGAGACAGACGGACGGTTAGACGGACCGAAAGACGGACGACGGACAAAATGTAATCAGAAAAGCTCACTTGAGCATTCGGTTCAGGTGAGGGAAAAAGGCCCTGTACCTATATCAATTAATTAACTATCACCCTCTTTCCCATTTCATAAATCAAAATAAAGTAGACACTTGTTTTTTTTTCAATTTCTGTAACAAAATTTCAGTTTTTTAGAATCCAGATATTGAAAAATAGGTTTGAGAAATCGCAATGTTCTTGGAATTTGCAGAAAACATGCGTATTTGACTTCAATCAGCAAAGAATTAAAATACGAGCACAGCCAACGATTCAAAAAATAAAACATGCTTTTTGATCTTCGGAAACAGAGCTTTCATTATCTAATTGCATATTTTGGATCAGAGGGTGTGCTCTATATGAAATATTGAAAAAATGCTTCAACTTTAGGTCATTTTCAAAGGTTTTTACAGGATATGAGGAAAATGACGCATTTTATGACGTCCCAATGCATTGACTAGATGGGAAATTACGTCACAATTAATAGATATATGGTCACCAACACTACTAATGATAAATACTGCATTGTCAACCTAAACTGATCAGTTTTGATTTTTCAGAAATTCTCAGGGTCAAATAAAGCCCAAAGTGGCTCTTGCTCTTTGGAATCATTTATTACATTATGAACTTTTAAAAGTAACGGTCACCAAGTTTTATTTATAAATATATCAATATGCAGAATTAAATCAATCACTTGAGGTACTTTCTGAAATCTGAAACTTCTTGCATTTCTTGATAATGACTTACATATCTGGTATATCCTATCATACATGCTTTTACTCGTGCCCATGGTAACGTGAGTCAGTATGTTCATCTGTAGACGGAGTATTAGTAAGTCATCATAACCACCACCGGTGCTGCGCAAGCTAACAGAGTCGTGAGCGACACACTTCTCTTCAGGTTTTCTGTTGTATGTCCGTGATCTCAGGTACACACTGACTGTGTCGTAACTACTGTAATAGAATGGTATATGATTCTCAATTGATGCTATCCTATACATTGTCTCATCCTTTATGTCCTTCGTTATCTTGTCCTGATCTTCCCAAAGGTAATCACGTGACTTCAGTCTGTCCAGAGTCTGCTGTGCTTCCTCACGTGTAACACAATTATCTTCACGGTACACATCATGTCGTATCTTATTAAGCAAGTCCAACCACTCTGTTTTAGTGAAGTCTGGAGGACCGGAGTCAGAACACAGAAAACAGAATAACACGAACACCTCGTCATTAGTCAGTGTGGAGAACTGATCTAGAAATTGAACATATTATGATCAACTCAGTGATATGAGATATGTGGTTACATTTAGTGTGCATAGGGTTTTAATTCAAGGGGGTGCAATCAAATGTTTTCAGGGGGGGGGGGTACCAAAAACTTCTTTAACAATCAAAAATTCATAAGAGTTTTATTATGTTCTCCATTAATATTATTCGGTAGAAGAGCATTATTTACGTATATAAATTACCATGTAAGCCGTATTACACTATGTTGAAATAAAATGCGACAATCTGTCTTTTAACTCTCTGTCTGTCTCTCTTATCGACTTTCCTACATTAAGATGAATGGGTCAAGCAACAGTTCTATGGGGAATCAGTTTTACCTTATCAAAACTCACCAACATATATTATTATTTAATAAACCTATTTAAGGAATAACTGTCTTATTTATCGATTTCATGATGTTAAATATATATAGACTTGGGTGATAATTTGCATAAATGCCAAAGGCGTTTATGCATAAAATTATCACGCAAGCAAATCGATTGATCATCGTCTTGAAATTAAACCAGAAGTCTCTCTTGAGACTGAAGCTCTACTGGTTTGTACTTATAGCAACGGGAGAGAAAAGTACTTAAGCAGTTCTGAATTAGAACTTTACAACAGCAATAAATAAAATAATGATCTTTGATTAAGTCTCTTTAAGTTCTTAGTGTAGTCCACTTGCATTCCACATTATACATCAGACCAAAAACTGTATATGGAGTAGCATTTTGAAAGAATTTCACAGAAATTTCTTTTTTTAGTAACCACGGCACCACTGTTCATTAAAATCAAAAACCAATATACAAAATTATGTATCTTAGGGTACTCTACTTGTGTGCCAAGTTATATTGAAATCAGACCAAAACTGTAGGAGGAGTAGCGTTTTGAAAGAATTTCACAGACATTTCTATTTTTAGTATACACGGCAACACTGTTCATCGAAATCTAAAACTAATACACAGAATTATGTATCTTAGTATACTCTACTTGTGTGCCAAGTTATATTGAAATCAGACCAAAACTGTAGGAGGAGTAGCATTTTGAAAGAATTTCACAGAAATTTATATTTTTAGTAACCACGGCAACACAGTTCATCGAAATTAAAAACCGATACACAGAATTATGTATCTTAGTATACTCTACTTGTGTGCCAAGTTATATTGAAATCAGACCAAAACTGTAAGAAGAGTAGCATTTTGAACAATTGTTTACAGATAGACGGTCAAACAGACACACAGACGCACGGACGCCGGATGCATTACTTTCGCATAAGCTCTTCTGGTCTCTGACCAGTAGAGCTAAAAATCTGACAGTTATTCCTTATATTCACACATGCTTTGATTCCGCCAATCCACGTGCTTCAACCCCTGATTCTGTCTAGCTGTTTGTCCCGCCCTGCACGTGTTTTTTTTTTTTTTTTTTGAACCGCGCCAGTACATTGATGGGGAAATAAAGTACATTTACAATTTGTAATTTTTATCTCGGCCAAAGATATTGGCAATATATGTAATTATAAACTCTACTTGCTTATTTCAAAACTCTGTCGTTTAAGTGTATTTTTTTCATATTTTTAGTACCCGAGGTACAATACCGACCAGACCCAACCTTACACCAAAGCAGTCCCAGAAAACAGTCAACGGGACTGCTTTGGGACAGCTCTGGGACTGCTGTGGGACTGCTCCGGGACCGCGATGGGACTGCTCTGGGACCGCTATGGGACTGCCCTGGGTCTGCTCTAAAAAGCAGACTCAGCAGTCCCAGCTGTCCCTGGAACTGCTTTCTGGGACTGCTTTTTTCACTTTCATGTGTGACAGAAGTTCTGAGTGATATGATAGCTCGCCCCCTTGTGTATTCTGAGTTTGCAGGTTCCCAGTTGTTTTGTTAACTTGTAGAATAGAGGAGTTTAAACTATTAAAAAAGCAAGGATTTCTTACAATCTTTTGATAAGTATAGAGATTATTATAATTAATTAATATTTTCAGAGACTCTATATTTACGCAAATGTGGTTAGAATATTTTTTTCAATAAAATTATTAAATAAGGAAGTCAGGAGAAGATTTTTTTTCTTTAAAATAAACTACAAGTGTAAAATATCTACAAGTAGGTTTATTTTATTATTTGAGGCACACTCAAAATTTGTATTGGCACTATTTAAAAATAATAATTATACAGTTAGATCTAAGATTTTTAATTAAAAAGCTTCACGTTTTACAAGTACCACGCTAAAAATGTATTCCATACAACCAGAAAATAAAGCCTAACAATTTATTAAATGACCATAAAATAAAATTATGAGACCATTCCTCCACAACTTCAACAATGTAAATAATAATTGGGGAATTTGTTCATGAATTACCGGTAATTACGAGTTGATGGACATCAACTCAGTTATGCTCTTACAAATGTTGACCTAATTTTGACCAAAGAACACACCTCGTTTATTCAATTTCTTCAACGATGAATTGTATTACATCTTGAGAAACTTCACATAAATAAAAGCGAACATATATATTGAAGACATGTCAATGTTCCGTTTTTGAAAGGAAATTTATTTTAAGTATAAACAATAACATTTTCATTGACATGCCTTATTGTGTCGGTCCGACAAAAAAAAAAGTGCATTTTAAACCGCCGAAGAATGAAAGTGTATTTCGTCACTTCTCATATTCCTATATGTGCATATATGCCTTGTCGATTTTTAAAATTTTCAAACTAATTGCATAAAACATTGGTTAATTTTTCTGTGCCAAGTTCGTTGGGATTTATACAAATGACACATTAGGCCTAACATAGAGTCGGACTACTTTTTCATATTCATACGCACCATGCGACTTTGCTTTGTAAACAAAAACACGCAAAATCGGCAGCACAACAGTGACTTCAAAAGAAATTGACGGGACTGTGGAGGCTTACTAGGAAATTTTTAGAAGGTACGTAAATGTAAATACATGTAAATTTAAGTATAGTTGCACGTGTTGCTCTGAAATATAAACTTAGCCAGTAGTTTATCGATAGGACTTCATATGGTAATGACCGAGTAAACATAAGCGCCACCTTGTTTTTGCGGCTTTAGGGGCCTGATTCTATATCAATTTTTCTTTGTGTTTTGTCCGCAAAAGTAGCTTCCATTGTGGTAATGAGGCAACTGCCTCACTAGAAATATTATTTCAAGTCTTTGAAAACACACAAAACAGCATGCGTGCGACAGGACATGCCATTGAAATTTCGACTAGATTTCCACTTTCTTGAGAGAATCGTTCATGTTTTAGTGAAAATCGAATGAATATTTTTCTGCATGCAATGATACGAAACGAAATAATCCAAGATAATATTTCTACTTGTTGTATCACACGAAAAATACGATGAGAACGAAGCATCTGTTGGAACGACGCCATTTTTATTTTCAGCCAGGAGCGGATCAAAATCCACCACGCGCACCTGTTCATAATAAATCTGGAATAAGTTATTTTAATTGATTTATGTTAACTCATATCGCTTCAGAAAAATATAGACCACTTTTTTAGTGTAACATGACAGGGTGAAAGTGTCTTATTTATTAATTTTCATTATAAAATAAAAAAAAAATATTCATAAATGGGAATATGTGAAAAAAAAAATACATATGTTCTGGATGACATGCGAGTACAAAGGCATCCTGTGTCATAAAACTGTGGAATGAACGATTTGAGATGTAAAAAAAAAAATAAAGATCAGATCGAGATTTTGATGATCTTAAAGATGATTATGTTGATGATGTCAAGGGCTCAAAAAAAAAAGACGAAATTTTCTGGAAAATATCAGGTTCAAAGAAAAATTGTCAAAGCAAGTCTCAGCTATTACTTGCATTGCAGCAGATATGCATCAAGCATCAAACATTTTCTCAGAAGATAGTAGAGGAAGACAGTGTACGTGTTGCTAATGCACTTGTAAGCATTTTGTATAAAGAAGTGGTTTGAATTCCTACAGACGATTGGAATTCAAGTGATCTAAATTTATTGCTTTGGAAAGATGATGATTTACATTTAAGATGTCATAATAAATAACATACCCTTCAAATCTTCCATTTTACATGTTATTTTATATGTTGTTTTAATTTAGAATTTAAAATTTGTTATTTTTCTAGAAGTATAAACCATAATGGCCAGAGCATAATGATTCCTGGAAGGATATGTTTACGAAACCTTTTTCACTGCTTCTGGAGGTTTGTTGGTTAATTTCTCATTCCGGAGAAATTTAACTCCATCACTACCATGTTGGGTGATCCCTAATGCCAGATGGCATCTCCAGGAAAGCAAAGAGGTACTTTTAAAATGTCATAATAAATAAAATACCCTTCAGATCTTCAATTTTACTTGTTATTTCCATGTCGTTTTAATGATAATGTAAATATTTTATTTTTCTAGAGGTATACACCACAAATGGCAGAACATAAAGGATGGCTGGGAGATTTGATAAACATACTATTGTAGGAGAACAATTTCAAGCATTGATATATATTAGAAAATTGTGCTGTCAGTCTTTTGTGTATTGGAGGACAAGCTTCCCCTTGAAAACTGGAACAAATGTGAAATGAAGAATGTGTATCTTCATATTGAGAACTTTTCCTTGTAAAATCACCTCTGGGAAAAATTTTATTTCATATCAATTTATTGTGTTCATTATCTGGTCAAATTTTATATTTCTAATTGTTTTAAAATTGCATGGCGAAACACATTTTTGCTCACCTGAGTCAAAAGCTTAAATGAGTTTTTTTGATCTGATATCTTTGTTTTCTGTTGTGTTGTAAACTTGTTACAACTTAATTTTTGTTTAAATGATGCCCCTTCCCCCCTGGGAGCTTGAGACCATTTATAAAGTTAAACTTCTCAAAATGGAACTATCTTCTTTTTTCAAGCCAAGATACTCAGGTGATGTACAAAGTATGTACTTTGTAGTGACATCAATTAGAAGCAATATCATTTTTAAACCGCAGTTTGATAGCAAAAATTTTATTTTCAAGAAAATGTTGGAGGCATATGTTTATATATATATCATATTAATTTCATGTTTGTGAATTTCAAAACCGACTTCAGCTACAATTTACATAGAAAAAAATGCAGTTGTCCAACTTGTGTCTATTGTGTGTCATGAAAGAAAAATCTTACAGCTTATTGTGATATGCAACAAATTTTTTTTTTTTTTGAACAGTTGCAGGTGTCATAACAGTATTACACTTTGGTTCACGTCAAATCATGGCTGACGGAAAATAATCCCGGAATTTTCCCTTCCGATTGAGGCCTTTTGATACGAGACTGGAGCTGAATTTTTTTATGAGATGAAAAACAACATGTAAACTTCCTGTATTGACCAGATTTATTAAAATTTAGGGCGTGCTGATTTTTCTATATACTGTCAAGAGTGGGGAGTGATTAGGCCCTGGACTAGATTTTCAAACACCTGCTCGACTTCGACCGAAACAAACTTGCGTGCCTTGCTGGATGGCTATGTATTTTTTGGTACTAAAATCTTTATAAAGAATGGTTTTACAAGATCTGAAAAGGAAACTTCTGAGAAGTTTGTTTTGAATTTATTACACCTACTCAAACTTGCGCATTTTTGGTAAGAATATATAGCAGAAATTAATACTGTTGTGCAACCTGCAGTAAAACCGAATTTTGTTCTTAGAAATGAGAAATAATGGCATTTTTCGATCGTCATTGCTGTTCGTTCGTGTTTAATGGAACATAGAAAATTAGTCCAGATTTCCTCTAAAATAAATTATGTTGGCCACACCACAGCCTGATTTGGATGTATCGGGTTGAGAGAAATGCATGAAATTTGGAGGACAGCTTGAAAAATACCTTGCCATCACACTCGTTAACATTATTTACTCATAAATAGTTTTAAAATCTACAAATCTAAAAAATTTAGACCACACTCGGAGCAAAATAAAAATTCTGAATATGTGTAAACATCAGTTTATTTGGAACACATTGGTAACAGATAAAGAAATCCGGTCGGAAAAAATAATTATCGAGGCAAATCAATCCTAATTAAGCAGAAAACACCTTATTATTTCGATAATATTTATTTTTTCAATGCCTTTTTTAAACCCACCCCCCCAACCTTATGACAAAAACAATTTCTTTCGCCCGTTATAAAAAGCAAACTTATTTTGAACAATTTTTCATCTTCATGTGAATAAGTATGCACCCCTTAAAAAATTAAAACGGAAAAACCGCACAAGTTTAACGCGCAAGATCATTACATACAGTTCAACTTTTGCCATATTTTTAGAAATCCGTGTTCACCGCGAAGCCCCCTGTCACGGAGTTTGGCCCGTAATTTTCCTATCTTGGGACGCAGTTTTATGAAACTTGGTAAATACATTAAATAATCATCATAGATCGGGAAAATAGCAATATACCGGCAAGGAAAAAAATTAAGTTTAATTGCAGGTGTCATAACAGTATTACACTTTGGTTCACGTCAAATCATGGCTGACGGAAAATAATCCCGGAATTTTCCCTTCCGATTGAGGCCTTTTGATACGAGACTGGAGCTGAATTTTTTTATGAGATGAAAAACAACATGTAAACTTCCTGTATTGACCAGATTTATTAAAATTTAGGGCGTGCTGATTTTTCTATATACTGTCAAGAGTGGGGAGTGATTAGGCCCTGGACTAGATTTTCAAACACCTGCTCGACTTCGACCGAAACAAACTTGCGTGCCTTGCTGGATGGCTATGTATTTTTTGGTACTAAAATCTTTATAAAGAATGGTTTTACAAGATCTGAAAAGGAAACTTCTGAGAAGTTTGTTTTGAATTTATTACACCTACTCAAACTTGCGCATTTTTGGTAAGAATATATAGCAGAAATTAATACTGTTGTGCAACCTGCAAAGTGTATATGCTCAAGAACATAATTATTAGTTTTCTCCTGTGTCCCAAATATAAGTATGTTAGTACTTTGATTACTGTAGCATTTATTTGTAAATCAGGGTCCTGTGTAAAACTTCTGATATTAGGTTTACACACATTTTGCATTCTTAATGCTCGAGACACTTGTAAACAAATTATGAACAAAATTGTGACGGCGACTTTCTCTTTCTGAAAAAAAAAATCATTTTCTTGTATTTTACTGTATATTGTGCTTTTACACATTCAAACTGAAAGACTGCAATGTTAAAAAAGTCTTGTATGATAAGCATAACAATAGTAATTGTCAAATTGATAATGAAAAGTATTTCAGCTCACCTGAGCCGAAGGCTCAAGTGAGCTTTTCTGATCACATTTTGTCCGTCGTCCGTCCGTCTGTAAACTTTTCACATTTTCGACTTCTTCTCAAGAACCAATGGGCCAATTTTAACCAAACTTAGTACAAAGCATCCTTTGGTGATGGGAAGTTTAAATTGTTAACATGAAGGGCCAAGTACCCTTACAAGGGGAGATAATCAAGAAAAGACAAAAATAGGGTGGGGTCACTAAAAATCTTCTTATCAAGAACCACTGGGCCAGGAAAGCTGAAACTTTTGTGAAAGCATCCTTGGGTAGTGTAGATATTAAATTGTTAAAATCATGACCCCCGTGGGTATGGCGGGGCTACAATAGGGAATCCAAGTTTTACATAGAAATATATAAAACAAAGCTTTAAAAATCTTCTTCTCAAGAAACACTAGGCCAGGAAAGCTGAAACTGATGTGAAAGCATCCTTGGGTAGTGTAGATATTAAATTGTTAAAATCATGACCCCCGGGGGTAGGGCGGGGCCTCAATAGGGAATCCAAGTTTTACATAGAAATATATAGAACAAAGCTTTAAAAATCGTCTTCTCAAGAACCACTGGGCCGGGAAAGCTGAAACTTATATGGAAGCATTCTTGGGCAGTGTAGGTATTAAATTGTAAAAATCATGACCCCCGGGGGTAGGGCGGGGCCACAATAGCGAATCCAAGTTTTACATAGAAATATATAGAACAAAATTAAAAATCTTCTTCTCAAGAACCACTGAGCCTGGAAAGCTGAAACTTATGTGGAAGCATCCTTGGGTTGTGTAGATTCTAAAGTTTTAAAATCATAAAAGGGAAGGGGGTATCGGGCATCATAGGTAAAGAAAGAGAGGGAATCTGGTAAAAAAAAAACTGTATCACCCAAGTTACTCAGGTGAGCGATGTGGTGCATGGGCCTCTTGTTTTAAAGAGATATTACTTTTGCTGTATCCACATTAAGGACATTCAGATACTGTTGTACCATGATACACTGTAGGTATGAAAGAGCGTTTCATTTCATTTGTTAAAATAGGGTTCTAATACACAATAAATGTATAATTATAATGTAAAAAGAAATGCTTTCCTTATTATTTCACATGACATTATTTGTTTATGGAATTTAATAATACAGTGCATCATCTCATGAAATTGACATCAGAAATCAAATGGAAGTCTAAATTTCTGCAATTTTTAAATGGCAATTTCATTTCCTTATCAGTAAAGCAGTGTTCAATTTATAAGCTTGAACAACCATCAACTCGTATCAGTACTTTCAGTACTTTGATTTTTAATTTATAAACAAGTTATCAAAAGAGTACATTTATATTATAAATAAAGAGTTGAAAATACCAGGAATTGTGATCTATTTCTGTTTTCTTTTGCTTGTGTGTACATGTACCTGGCCGATTAATGTGTATTAAATGATATCAAGACCCGCGGTTTCAATCGCCTAAGGGCAGAAAATCAGTGCGTGTTATTTGGGTATATACACCTGTAAATATCAGTGTTTCACATCATTGAACATGCTGGTCAACAAGGACCCTAATTTCAATCTACCAGTATGCAATGCAAAAAAAAAAAATAAAAAAAAAATAATAGAAATGTGTATGAATTTCTTTCAGGATTAATTAATTTTGAAAATAATCTGAGGGTTCCAATCTGGTGATATACAGATGTACATTCTAGCATTTATAAATAAAACACTAAAAACTGATTTTTATAGAGATAGAGAAATTAACAATAATTCAATTCACATGTCAGTAAAAATAATCATGTGTGAAATATAATACTTATACTTGAGAAAATTAACAAATAGTTTTCTAAAAGCCCCAAAAAGTCCTTTTGAGTATCCTGATAGTATGGAAATTGGCCATATAATGATGAGATTTATTAAAAACTTATTCTTACTGGTGGAAAATAAATAATTCACATTTAATTTTCTATATATAAAATAAATATGGGAAAGAGTATAAATCGCAGCGAATAAAGAAAGAATTATTAATACATCCGATAATTGAGATTAAATGTTCATGTTCAGTTTGATTCATACATGCATGTGTGAAAGCCTTCTTCTTTTAATAAATATCAATTCAATTTGTTTCTATGCACGTCCTGTTCATAAATGACCTTCACATACACGTAAGGGTTCCTGGCATACTACCCAGAATCAATTTCTACTGCCTTTTATAGTTCCATTGTTTATTACAAATCTCATTTCTGAGTTAGCTCCGCCCATTAAATTAATAAACCCCGCCCACTGGGACTGCTGGGACTGCACATGCTGGGACTGCTCTCTGGGAGCCCTGGGACTGCTGGGACTGCTCTGGGACTGCTGTGGGACTGCTTGAGCTGTTCTGGAAACAGTCTTCGGGACTTCTCTGGGACTGTTTTGTGTCAGGTTGGGTCTGGTCGGAACTGTATATGTGGAAGATACTTTTTCTCACAGAATAAAGAGGAAAGTATTTGGAAATTCCTCTAAATTTTAACTATTTGATATTATAATATATGCAATACTTAACGGAACTTATATAAACTTAACTACATGTAGTTAAGAATACACGTATAATGCTGCCAATTTTGAAGATTTCGATTGCATATAGCTGAGATTAAAATATGACACTGCAAAGAGTATTAATTCAACGTTAAAAACTCTATTGATTGAAAAAAGAATAAGTATTTCCCATCCCGTTGCCATACTCTCTCACTTTCCCATTACGTACAATAACATGCATTTTGAGTCTCTTTCTCCCTCTCTGAACTTTCATCAAAACATTCCAAGACTTTCTAACTGAATTTTCTCACATTGCTTTCAAATCTTACACTATTCTTTCCGCAAATTGTTTTCACACACCCTATCGTCAATATGCCTAATGCTACTTCTATTCTCTTTCACTTTACTTTCCCCACACTTTTTCTTTAATCTCTCACTGAACCTTCCTTATACTGTTTACAGACTCTCTCACTTTACTTTCCCAGTACTGTGTTCAGTCTCTCTCACTGAACTTTCCCTATACTCACTTAAGACTCCCTCGCTCTACTTTCCCCATGCTATTTCTACACTCTCTCACTTTACTTTCCCCATACTTTTTTTAGACTCTCTCACTTTACTTTCCCCATGCTGTTTTCAGTTTCTCTCACTGAGCTTTCTCTATACTGTTTTTATATTCTCTCACCTTTCTTTCCCAAGACTGTTTTCAGTCTCTCTCACTTTACTTTCCCCATACTGTTTCTAGATTCTCTCACCTTTCTTTCCCCTTACTGTTTTCAGTCTTTCTCACTTTACTTTCCCCATAATAATTCAAGACTCTCTCACTTTACATTCTCCATACTGTTTTTAGTCTCTTTTACTGAATTTTCCTCACACTGTTTCTAAACTCCCCCATTGATCTTTACTCATACTGTTTTTTTAGGCGGAAGCCGCCTTTTACTTTTGCAAGCTTTGTTGACCTTTCGACCTCTCAAGATGTTTGCCCCGCTTCATGGTACTCCAAACGGATGTATCTTAAACTAAGGGCAGACAACCCGCTAAATCATATTCGACCCCTTTCCCAATCGCTCTCGTTATTATCATATCAAAAAGCGTGTGTTAAGCGTAATTTATTTGAAAATTTTTTTTATTTTGATTAATGTAAAAAAGTCCAATAAAAATAATAGCCTAATAATAGAAGAAATAGTTATTTTAGTACTCCTGATACGTTTCACAATTGAGAGAACACATTACATAAACAAATCGGGTTCAACATTTGATTAGCACGGGATCCTGACGCGATCTTTAGAAATACTACGAGGGACAAAATAGTTCAAGTAGGTAATTATATTTCAGAATTAATGACAGGTACATAGCTACTGAGGAACTAATCTTTTCAATAATCTTGTATAAAGTAGAAGAGAAGAGGTATGTAACTCGTTTTTTTCAATTGATAATTTATATATAAGTACTACATTCGCGTAATAATCTAACACAAGGCGATTCAGCGTGAAATTACTGTCAACAAACCCACGTGGAGCACAAATGATTTCCAATGGTTGAATGGAAGTGACAGGCCCTCTTTTCAAAATAAGCAAGGTAACTCACGCTGTGTGATTATCCTATCTATTATTGTCACCCTTATCTTTTATTGTTTTAACTTATCGCCTCCCTATGCAGGCATGCATGCTTCAGCTATCGTAATATGATAGCTGTTATGGTCGGGTCTTATCGAAGATGAACAAACTGGAGAGTGTACTCTATTATTACCATGATTACATGCCTGGGAGAAATTATTTGAGGAATTATCATTCCGAGTTTGTGTATGCATTTATATATCTTATCTCATTTAATGTAAATACATGTGTGTTGAAAAATGGACCAAAACTGTAAAATTTGGACAGAAATTAAGACACAAGCATAAGAACTACATAGTATTTTGTGTCCCTACGGAGGCAGCTAACAGAAAGTGGTATATAAATAAGATTGAATCATGAATTTGCTCTGTGTCACCTCTAAATAGCAGAAGAAAACTCAACTCAGCACAACCAGAAAAACTTTTCTGAAGGTGAGTACATCAATTTATTATATTTCTTGTGGAAAAATTTTTCATAAGTTTTGATACATATTTTTGATAGCATAACAGAATTAATGTTCTTGTTATGTCAGAATACTATTTTTGAAAGTATATTTTGACATTTCGTTTCTTATTTTTGTTGACTTGGGTATTTTCTTTTCTTTTTTTTAAATACATGCAAATACATGATGAATAGTAGGCGAGAGAAAAAAAATACAGCAAAAATATTAGGTAAGTCAAATCGGTCAATTTTTAATAATCACTTACTCTGATTTTTTCCCAATTGAATCCACAGTTACATGGTAAAATGTAGATAAAAGTTTGATCTTGAACCTAGTTAAATTAAGCTCTGTTAACCCACAAAACTGATTTAATTTATCATGTTTATCAATATAAGACATGTACAAATAATTATCAATTCCATTGGAAATAATTTGGTACTAAAATTAGTTATCAAAGAAAACACAAATGCACATTACACCCAAAATTACAAAAGGTTGTTTTAAATGGATCTATTTGACAAACTGCTGTGTACATATGTAGGTTATATAACTAGAGAAAGAGAGGGGACGGATGTTATTGGTCATGATCGCTAGTCTTATATTATATCATTTGTAGGTTGTTTCCAGTATACATACACTAAACATACTACACAAGTTGACTTTCAACAGTTTTGAATCTTTCGTTATTTCTATATAACCATTCACTCTTGAAGTGGGTATAGTGGCATTGATTTCTATGCAGGTCAGATTTCACTGAATGAATTACCATTTGCATGTTTTAGTTATAATTGATAAGTTTTTGATAAAAATGTGTACCTTGAAATAAGAAATAATATACATCTGAGTAACCGAGTAATTTTTGTTAAATAAACATTATGAGATATTCTTAATTTGTTTTTTTCAATTATACACTTTGTAGAAAATTCTGCCAAGAGACAGTTGTGGGGGAAATGGTGTAGATAATCTCCAGAAAAGAAATGAACACTGATATTGGGATGTATGTAGCGATATTTTACAAGGACTTGCCATGGTAGAAGCTCTCCTGAAAAAATATTCAATTTATTGTGGACATCATGACACAGAATTAACCTGTCATCAGCATTAGAGACTTGTGATTTTTTCTACCTGGGCCATACATGTATTAAATAAAAACAATTCATAGAACCACAAGCACACTGTAAATTTATGTAAGGTCTTCTATGTATGTTGCATCCTTATTTAATTTGCTGTTTTATAACAAGACTTTGTTTCATTGGTACTAAAACTTTATACAAAAAGCAGTTGTGATATTTATTGTTTTCTATTACTCATTAGTATATACTCATTTTTGTGTGAAATTTTATAATTATCCGTTTCTTGTTGCCCAAAACCATATCTAACAAATGTTATGTATTGCAACTTTCATTTCGATTTTAACTTGTTATACATGTACTTGACAAAAACTAGAGGTACTGTGAGCAATGAGCTCACTAAATGATACCCCCACCTCCCATATTATTATAATGGAAATGTCCATGTTTTGCTGTGGCCGGGAAACCAAAATATGTGTCGAATCAAAAAGTAAAATAGAAGTTGTACAATCAGTCCAGTCTAATACGAAAATTCGTAATATTACAAAAAAACGTAAGATTACGAAAAATCTTAATATTGCAAGCTATCGTAATATTAATATAATAAATTTCGTAATGTAGTTAAATTACGAATACGCGTAATATAGCAGATTGTAAGAGACTATATTACGAGTTTACGAGTTTTCAAGCATTGCAAGAAATTGAACGTTCTCTCGTAATATTACGAATATTCGTATTGGACTGGACTGACAATGGCAATATGTAATAAACATTCTGTGAAGGTTTCATTAAATTTCACTCAGAGGTATAAAAGGAGTTGCGGATAAGAGATGAGTACCCCAAAGCGTAACAGACGGACGGACGAACATACCGATTACTGTATACCCTCCCGATGTCCAAGCGGGGGGTATAATAAACGTTAAAAAGTTCATATTGCTATTGACGTCACTTATTCTCATGTGTCCGCTTCAAAAGGGAGACATATTGTTTATTCTTGTTCTTTGGTTTCAATACTACAATCCATCAAAATATTTATTATCCCCCCCCCCTTTTAAAACAGATTATGCTTCAAATATCTGTCATTAAAGTTTTGCACCTGAGAACTTGCAATCATGCTTCCGCCTATCAGTACTCTCAGTACTTTGATTTTACTCTCTCATTTACTTTCTTCATACTATGTGCAGACTTTCTCACTGAACTTTTGCCATACTGTCTCTTTCTTTCGTTAATTACAGGGTGTACACTTATTGAGATATAGAGAAGATACAAGTCCCTGAAATTTTTATGATTTTTTAAGATTTACGTTTTTTTCTATTTATTAATTTTAGGAAAAGGGTTTTTTTTAATTCAGATTGAAGACATCTTTTTTAAAAAAAAAATAAAAAACTAATCGGGAAAAAAGTGGGACAGTCCCCCACCATAATCTAAATAGATTAATTACAAATATAAAATATGAAATGCATGCAATTATCAAGTTCAAGTAATCAATACTTTAAAAATATTTGCACTTTATCTAACACCCGTTTTGACACTTTCCCTAGTAGGAAAAGCCTGAAGTCATTTCCGAAGAGGTTCTCTAGTTAGTACTCTGTGGCTTAATATTCCTCAAACTGTGTTAAATATTTTAGTAATCACGGCAACACCGTTCATTGAAATCAAAAAACTGATGGAAAGCATTATTTCTTTATTGTCGTATAGTCTACGTGTGTGCCAAGTTATATTAAAATCACACAAAAATTGTAGGAGGAAAAGAGTTTTGGAAAAAAAATTTACAGATAGACAAACGGTAGGACGAATGACGGACGCGTTACTATCACATTAACTCTTCTGGTTTCTGAGCTAATTATGAGTATAGTATAGTGAAAATATGTGAACTCAACTGCACTGTAAATCAAGAAATGATTAGACGATGTAGGATGCAAAAAAGCAAAATTTGTATCTACCATTTCGTTGTTTTGTGCATGTTAAGGTCATACATCTTTTACTTTTAGCTGATGCAAAGATATCTATAATTTTTAATTAAACACTTATAAGAGATTATGTTGAAATAAATGATCGAGTAACATTTCATTCCTTGATACTTGACACGATAGTATTTTTATCTGCGCACGCGAACAATTGGGAGGATTCCATTGATTGATTATATATACTCGTATATTGTTATACATCCCTCTTGAGAATTTTCACTTATTTGAGGACGCCACCACATGCCGATGGAGAGCTGTAAATTTAATTTTGTCCTATACTCGTGACTTAGGTCCATTGAGCAGAGAGGGAACTTTTTTGTGCCAGCACCTACTGCGACACAGAACCTGGGTTTAAACGGTCTCATCCGAAGGACAGTTCCCCACGTCCCACAGTGGAATTCGTACCAGCGACGTAAGGATCAAGTGGATATGCTTTTTATTTAATCATTACCTTTTTAAAAGATATTTATAATTAAAAAAAAGACATATAG
This sequence comes from Saccostrea cuccullata, assembly GCF_032062105.1. Classification (NCBI taxonomy): domain Eukaryota; kingdom Metazoa; phylum Mollusca; class Bivalvia; order Ostreida; family Ostreidae; genus Saccostrea; species Saccostrea cuccullata. The sequence continues at coordinate 13,013 of NW_026935205.1, read as the reverse complement.
ATTCCCTTTCGAATGTAACACCCTTGACATAAAGAATGAAACGGGGATTACATGTAATAGAAAATGGAGAGTTTTTTTTACGTTTTGATACTAATACTGCTAACGCAGCACTGTTAAGGCCTACTATGAGAAATCAACGGAAAATAGACATGGAAAAAGGGGATTTTTTTTAAAGCTGAATTTATTTTAATTGAGCTGTTTTATTACCACAGAACTTAAATACTTATGGAAGAAACATAGTATAACCCACTCTGTACTGTGTGAAGTTTAGTCCCATCGATGGACAGTCACCTCAGGAATGCATAGTTTGTGTACTGAATGTAGATCATTAACAAATTTCAATATCGCAAAGGCATACCCTAGTTAATTTAAAATTAAAAATTCAAGCTATTAATTGTTTCTGAATACGTTGTAGTCTCTGAAAAGTGCTGCTGCTTTGAATAGAATTCGCATTTTGATATTTAACTTTTCAAGTAAATAGGCGAATGTCGAAAGATGTTTGACTTGTACCAAATAGTTTGTGTACTTGTAAATTCACGTCCTCAATTTAAAGAAAGCAGCAGCACTTTTCCAGTTAAGGGAAATATCCTTTATCTATATTCAAAAAATGATTAAGATCTATGCAGTGTATGCCCTTGCAAAAGTACGATTTTATGAGGCATCTCGATGTAAAATATACGTTACCTGCACATAAAAACATGGCATAGTTAATAAAATACATTCTCTTGATAGTTAATTAATAAATGCACTAAACAAAAGATATACATTGGTATTAATCGATAATTTAAACCCTGTAAATAATATTCAGTTAAAAAAAAACATTTTTCATTGTTAAAAAATTCCTCAATCTGTCTCTCACAGCACATGAAATACGTCAGGTAAAAATGACGTCATGCTTACAAGTTCATTGCGATCAGTGCTTTGTTTATAGCCAGCTACATGGGTTTAAACTAGCAACCTTTTTTTAATGCATTGATAAGTTTCATTGTTGTTTATCATGCTATGAAGTTAAAAGTTGCAAATTATTTCATTTTCACGTATTATAAGAAATACATAAAAGTCATATTTTTGTGAGACGTCACAGTAAACTTTTCCCGTATAAATTAAGCCACGCCTCCCTTTTCAAGCCTAAACAATGCTGCAAAATCAACGCAAACTTAATTATTCTAATCGGTGAAATTCAATCCTTGTTACTGTACAGTTAAAAAGATATTTTAAAGAATACGTGTAAGACTTGGCAAATAAGCTGTTTTAAAGAACACGCGTTAGGCTTGGAAAATAGAACTCCTTTCTTTTTTCTAAATAAACGCTCACCTGATATATTTGTCTTCCACACGTTGTAATTGCCCACCAACATGACCGAGTGTGGATCTACAAGAAAACAATATCTCAATTAATAAAAAAAAAAAGATATTAAAAACATTTTAATATTTTTTTTACTTGAAACATTTATAATTAATTATTTTTATTTCCAATGTCTTTGTTGGAGATAAAATTACAAATAGTTAATGTACTTTATTTTTCCATAAATGTACTGGTTCATCAATAGGCGCGGTTAAAACAAGCACATGCAAACGGGAAGCGGTTTATAAAAAGGCGTTAACTGCCCCAAGTTGGTTTAAATCGCATAACAACCAGTGCGACATTTAAGTCAAGACACGACAAAGTCTGGACTTTTAGGTACCCTTTCGAAAAGACATAATTTAAAAATTTTCCTGAAATTTGGTGGGATTTTTTATTCTCATCATGTCAATTTCAACTTTCACAATATCGTAGTTTTCTTACAAACTTCTCTCAAAACTAAAAATCTCGTGGGAGAATGGGGGGATTTTTCATCCCACCTAAAATGCCACCAAAATCCCAAAACCAAAAAAAAAAAAAAAAACGGTGAGGGATTTTTTCTCCCATGGGTTTTTTTTTATCCCGTCATGGTATTTTTTAACCCATTATTGATGAAATGGGATTAAAAATCCCATATTAGCTCTATAAAGTGAAATTTGGGAATGTTTATCCCATAGGATTAAAAATACCTTAATCATGTTAATATATGGATATGTGTTCTTCACAGAATGCTTCGTTAGATCACAGTTTAGTACATTAATTAGGTCATTTTGAAGCATCCTCATTGGCGTTGTCGAAAACTTTTCAAATTTTCATTTTTTTTAACTGATGTGAAAATATATAGTCCTATTGAAATATTTGTTTTTTATATTTTATTCATTTGAAAATATTTATTTCTATTAAAATCAATTAGCCATATTTACTTATATCTGTTGATCCGCCACAAACTTAAAAAAACAATATACACTCCCCTTGGATCCATCTCTTATGTTTAGATCATGAACACAAATGACATATAAGCTAAATGTTTGAAATCAATAAGCCATAATCACTAATATCCTTTGATCCACCAGAAACTTAAATAAAAAGTAATATCCACTCCCTTTGCATCCACCACTTGTAAGTTTAGATCATTATCACACATGACAAATAAGTTAAGTGGTTGAAATCAATTAGACATAATGATTTATATCCTTTAATGTACCACAAATTTAAAAGAAAAAAATAATACCCGCTCCCCTTGGATCCACCACTTGTAAGTTTAGATCATGATCACAAATTACATACACACTGTAAGATAAATGGTTGAAATCAATAAGCATAATCATTATTATCCTTTGATGCATCAATTTTTTTAATGTTATATCCACTCTCCTTGGCTCCACCACTTATAAATTTAGATCATGATTATCGGTACATGTACGCATGACATGTGACAAGCTGAAATGGTTTAATCAAATAGCTATAAGCAGTAATTTCCTTTGATCTGCCTCAAATTTTTAAGGAAGATAAAATCCACTTCTCTTGGATCCCCCACTTGTAAGTTTAGATCATGATCACACATGAAATAAAAGCCGAATGGTTGAAATTAAACTTAAATTTACACTAACTGAGAATGCCTCCATATAAATATGACCAATCATGGCTTTGCTGTTCACAAGAAGATTTTGAAAGATTTTTCCTGTATATTACTATGTAAAAGTTTGATCGTCCATTGTGGGCTGGCCATGCCTTATCCCCTGAATCTACAATACCTAAGGATACTTCCATATAAATATGATCAATCATCTTCCTGCTGTTCTTAAGAAAATTTTTAAAGTTTTTTTCCTATATATTCCCACACAAGTTTCATCTTTCCTGGCCCAGTGGTTCTTGAGCAGAAGATTTTTGATAGATGCCATTAATTTTGCAGTAATTTTCCATTATCTCCCCTTTGAAAGGGGACATGGCCCTTCATTTGAACAAACTTGAATCCCCTTTACGGAAGGATACTTTGTGGCAAGTTTGGTTGAAATTGGACTAGCAGTTCTTGAGAAGAAGTCGACGATGTGAAAGTTTACAGACAGACATACAGCTAGACAGCTATGGACAGACGGACGCCGGACAAATTGTGATCAGAAAAGCTCACTTGAGCCTTCTGCTCAGGTGAGCTAAAAAATATTGCGACCCATTTCCTTTGGTATCCATCATCATATTTATGGATTTTGTTCACCCATCTGCTCTATCTGTTATCATTATTATTTTATAATTAAAGTATCTTCATGAATGACTATTAAGAGATATAAGAATGAAATTTAATTGTAAAATGAAACTAGAGGTATTGTGAGCAATGGGCTCACTAATGATACTCTCGCCTCTCATATGATATAATGGCAGTGTCCATGTTTTGCTATGGGAAATCAAAAATATGTGTCGGATCAAAAAGTAAAATAGGGGGTCACGATGGCAATATATATATATATATATATATATATATATATATATATATATAGAAAGTACAAAGAAATTCACTTTTACATAGATACCCACTTCCTCCCAAGCCCGGGGTTGAACTCTCGACCTTCGGAATCTGTCTCCTAGCAGTGCAGGAACAGCGCGCTAGACCGCTCGGCTATCTAGGCAAGTCAAAAAACTTGCTTTCGATGCCGATGGAATTCTCGCGGCGCTGCCCTACACTACATGGTCATTGAGAATAGAAGTGAGATACAGTTATTTGGACATTAGTTTTAACAGAGGATTGTTACCAATACATGTTGTTATGAAATTAATAAATAATTATAAAGCACAATTTACAACAACTCTTAAACTAACATAACTGCCCTAAGTGAAGAAATATTAATATAGAAAGCACAAAGAAATTCACTTTTACATAGATACCCACTTCCGCCCCAAAGATGGGTACCCAAAAGCATAACAGACGGCTGGACGAATATCTGAATTATTATTTAACCCACTCCTGTTGATTTTTACGAGTTGATGGACATCAACTCAGTTATGCTCTTACAAATGTTGACCTAATTTTGACCAAAGAACACACCTCGTTTATTCAGTTCCTTCTACGATGAATTGTATTACATCTTGAGAAACTCCACATAAATAAAAGCAAACATGTATATTGAAGACATGTCAATGTTTCTTTTTTGAAAGGAAATTTATTTTAAGTATAAACAATAACATTTTCATTGACATGCCTTATTGTGTCGGTCCGACAAAAAAAATAGTGCATTTAAAACCGCCGAAGAATGAAAGTGTATTTCGTCACTTCTCATATTCCTATATGTGCATATATGCCTTGTCGATTTTTAAAATTCTAAACTAATTGCATAAAACATTGGTTAATTTTTCTGTGCCAAGTTCGTTGGGATTTATACAAATGGCACATTAGGCCTAACATAGAGATCGGACTACTTTTTCATATTCATACGCACCATGCGACTTTGCTTTGTAAACAAAAACACGCAAAATCGGCAGCACAACAGTGACTTCAAAAGAAATTGACGGGACTGTGGAGGCTTACTAGGAAATTTTTAGAAGGTACGTAAATGTAAATACATGTAAATTTAAGTATAGTTGCACGTGTTGCTCTGAAATATAAACTTAACCAGTAGTTTATCGATAGGACTTCGTATGGTAATGACCGAGTAAACATTAGCGCCACCTTGTTTTTGCGGCTTTAGGGGCCTGATTCTATATAAATTTTTCTTTGTGTTTTGTCCGCAAAAGTAGCTTCCATTGTGGTAATGAGGCAACTGCCTCACTAGAAATATTATTTCAAGTCTTTGAAAACACACAAAACAGCATGCGTGCGACAGGACATGCCATTGAAATTTCGACTAGATTTCCACTTTCTTAAGAGAATCGGTCATGTTTTAGTGAAAATCGAATGAATATTTTTCTGCATGCAATGATACGAAACGAAATAATCCAAGATAATATTTCTACTTGTTGTATCACACGAAAAATACGATGAGAACGAAGCATCTGTTGGAACGACGCCATTTTTATTTTAGCCAGGAGCGGATCAAAATCCACCACACGCACCTGTTCATAATAAATCTGGAATAAGTTATTTTAATTGATTTATGTTAACTCATATCGCTTCAGAAAAATATAGACCACTTTTTTAATGTAACATAACAGGGTGAAAGTGTCTTATTTATTAATTTTCACTATAAAATAGAAAAAAAATATTCATAAATGGGAATATGTGCAAAAAAAATGTTCTGGATGACATGCGAGTACAAAGGCATCCTGTGTCATAATACTGTGGAATTAACAATTTGAGATGTAAAAAAAAATAAAGATCAGATCGAGATTTTGATGATCTTCAAGAAGATTATGTTGATGATGTCAAGGGCTCAAAAAAGAAAAAGACAAAACTTTCTGGAAAATATCAGGTTCAAAGAAAAATAGTCAAAGCAAGTCTCAGCTATTACTTGCATTGCAGCAGATATGCATCAAGCATTAAACAATTTCTCAGAAGATAGTAGAGGAAGACAGTGTACGTGTTGCTAATGCACTTGTAAGCATTTTGTATAAAGAAGTGGTTTGAATTCCTACAGACGATTGGAATTCAAGTGATCTAAATTTATTGCTTTGGAAAGATGATGATTTACATTTAAGATGTCATAATAAATAAAATACCCTTCAAATTTTCCATTTTACTTGTTATTTTATATGTTGTTTTAATTTAGAATTTAAAATTTGTTATTTTTCTAGAAGTATAAACCATATGACCAGAGCATAATGATTCCTGGAAGGATATGTTTACGAAACCTTTTTCACTGCTTCTGGAGGTTTGTTGGTTAATTTCTCATTCCGGAGAAATTTAACTCCATCACTACCATGTTGGGGGATCCCTAATGCCAGATGACATCTCCAGGAAAGCAAAGAGGTACTTTTAAAATGTCATAATAAATAAAATACCCTTCAGATCTTCAATTTTACTTGTTATTTCCATGTCGTTTTAATGATAATGTAAATATTTTATTTTTCTAGAGGTATACACCACAAATGGCAGAACATAAAGGATGGCTGGGAGATTTGATAAACTTACTATTGTAGGAGAACAATTTTAAGCATTGATATATATTAGAAAATTGCGCTGTCAGTCTTTTGTGTGTTGGAGGACAAGCTTCCCCTTGAAAACTGGAACAAATGTGAAATGAAGAATGTGTATCTTCATATTGAGAACTTTTCCTTGTAAAATCACCTCTGGGAAAAATTTTATTTTATATCAATTTATTGTGTTCATTATCTGGTCAAATTCTATATTTCTAATTGTTTTAAAATTGCATGGCGAAACACATTTTTGCTCATCTGAGTCAAAAGCTTAAATGATTTTTTTTTTATCTGATTTCTTTGTTTTCTGTTGTGTTGTAAACTTGTTACAACTTAATTTTTGTTCAAATGATGCCCCTTCCCCCCTGGGAGCTTGAGACCATTTATAAAGTTAAACTTCTCAAAATGGAACTGATATCTTCTTTTTTCAAGCCAAGATACTCAGGTGAGGTACAACGTATGTACTTTGTAGTGACATCAATTAGAAGCAATATCATTTTTAAACTGCAGTTTGATAGCAAAAATTTTATTTTCAAGAAAATGTTGGAGGCATATGTTTATATATATCATATTAATTTCATGTTTGTGAATTTAAAAACCGATTTTAGCTACAATTTACATTGGAAAAAAATGAAGTTGTCCAACTTGTGTCTATTGTGTGTCATGATAGAAAAATCTTAAAGCTTATTGTGATATGCAACAAATATTTTTTTTTTTTTTTGCAACAGTTGTAAAGTGTATATGCTCAAGAACATAATTATTAGTTTTCTCCTGTGTCCCAAATATAAGTGTGTTAGTTCTTTGATTAATAGGTTTATTCCCACTTAGCCAACATTTTGAAAAAACCTATTCCCACATAGCCAACATTTTTATTTTTACACCTGAGTGACCAACAGGCTATAGTCTGTTTTCAGTAATGAGTATATATGGATTACCTGAGAATTACTACGATTGAAATGTGCGAGAAATTGATAAATCGAAATTAAAATTTTAATCAATATAATTATAAAACCAGAGCTATAAAATTAAAGTTCCAGAATTTTTTTTTATTAATATAGTAAAATCTGCATTTTCAAAAAAAAATTTCAAAACTGACTTCAGCTACAATTTACATAGAAAAAAATGCAGTTGTCCAACTTGTGTCTATTGTGTGTCATGAAAGAAAAATCTTACAGCTTATTGTGATATGCAACAAATATTTTTTTTTTTTGAACAGTTGTAAAGTGTATATGCTCAAGAACATAATTATTAGTTTTCTCCTGTGTCCCAAATATAAGTATGTTAGTACTTTGATTAATGTAACATTTATTTGTAAATCAGGGTCCTGTGTAAAACTTCTGATATTAAGATTACACACATTTTGCATTCTTAATGCTCGTTACACTTGTGAGAAAATTATGAACAAAATTGTGACGGCGACTTTCTCTTTCTGAAAAAAATCATTTTCTTGTATTTTACTGTATATTGTGCTTTTACACATTCAATCTGAAAGACTGCAATGTTAAAAAAATCTTGTATGATAAGCATAACAATAGTAATTGTCAAATTGATAATGAAAAGTATTTTAGCTCACCTGAACCGAAGGCTCAAGTGAGCTTTTCTGATCACATTTTGTCCGTCGTCCGTCCGTCTGTAAACTTGTTACATTTTCGACTTCTTCTCTAGAACCCCCAAGCAAATTTTAACCAAACTTAGCACAAAGCATCCTTTGGTGATGGGAAGTTTAAATTGTTAACATGAAGGGCCAAGTCCCCTTATAAGGGGAGATAATCAAAAAAAGACAAAAATAGGGTGGGGTCACTAAAAATCTTCTTATCAAGAACCACTGGGCCAGGAAAGCTGAAACTTATGTGAAAGCATCCTTGGGTAGTGTAGATATTAAATTGTTAAAATCATGACCCCCAGGGGGTAGGGCGGGCCACAATAGGGAATCCAAGTTTTACACAGAAATACACAGAAATATATAGAACAAAGCTTTTAAAATCTTCTTCTCAAGAACCTCTGGGCCAGGAAAACTGAAACTTATGTGAAAGCATCCTTGGGTAGTGTAGATATTAAATTGTTAAAATCATGACCCCCTTGGGTAGGGCGGGGCCTCAATAGGGAATCCAAGTTTTACATAGAAATATAAAGAACAAAGCTTTAAAAATCGTCTTCTCAAGAACCACTGGGCCGGGAAAGCTGAAACTTGTATGGAATCATTCTTGGGCAGTGTAGGTATTAAATTGTTAAAATCATGACCCCCGGGGCAGGGCGGGGCCACAATAGGCAATCCAAGTTTTACATAGAAATATATAGAACAAAATTAAAAATCTTCTTCTCAAGAACCACTGAGCCTGGAAAGCTGAAACTTATGTGGAAGCATCCTTGGGTTGTGTAGATTCTAAAGTTTTAAAATCATAAAAGGGAAGGGGGTAGTGGGCATCATAGGTAAAGAAAGAGAGGGAATCTTGTAAAAAAACTGCATCACCCAAGTTACTCAGGTGAGCGATGTGGCCCATGGGCCTCTTGTTTTAAAGCGATATTACTTTTGCTGTATCCACATTAAGGACATTCAGATACTGTTGTACCATGATACACTGTAGGTATGAAAGAGCGTTTCATTTCATTTGTTAAAATAGGGTTCTAATACACAATAAATGTATAATTATAATGTAAAAAGAAATGCTTTCCTTATTATTTCACATGACATAATTTGTTTATGGGATTTAATAATACAGTGCATCATCTCATGAAATTGACATCAGAAATCAAATGGAGGTCTAAATTTCTGCAATTTTTAAATGGCAATTTCATTTCCTTATCAGTAAAGCAGTGTTCAATTTATAAGCTTGAACAACCATCAACTCGTATCAGTACTTTCAGTACTTTGATTCCTTGAGATCCTGGCTTACGATTGGTTAAAGTCTGTCACGTGAAAGGGTTGGATTACTTATACCCGGTCAGTTGCAAATTTATACCCGGTCATTTGTTAATCTATACCCGGTCGATGAATTACGTAAGAAACATGACGTGACGTCATAATAGGCACAGTATAAGCATGATGAAGCATTTAGCAGAGAAAATCAATTTTAAACCACAGATTAAACGCAAATATTTCATCGGTGGGGTAAATTCGTAACATAGTCTTTTAGTGACAGGATATGGGATGATATCTGGTTAGTAAATTTCATACCTGACTCGGCTCCGCCTCGCCAGGTATGAAATTTACTAACCAGGTATCATCCCATACCCTGTCACTAAAAGACTATGTAACTAATAATACCCTCCAACATTTCAAGCGTGGAGTATAATAACCTCTAAAATTCAAGGAAGATAAACAATGTTGTCTTATTTCATCTTGTCCATTGTCCCTGCTTTGAAAGCAGGGACAATGGACAAGATGAAATAAGACAGCATTTTAATACATGCACTAGGCCCCAACTATTTACTACTGATGACTGTTTTTTAAGTCCATCCCTAGTACATCGTAGCAGCTCGACTGTTAAATCTACATTTAATTACAAATTGATTAATTAAATTACTTACATCATATACAAGATACATGTAATCTGATAATGGTAATATGTCAAATAATGACAAATAATTTCCCATAGTTTGATCCATCAAACACCTATAGTCTTAGTCAAATACCTACTATTTATATTACCTTAGAGATTTGAAAGTATCATCATGACCAAGAAGAATATACATGATCTATGAGACATATAATTCAGTTAAAAAAACAGGAAAAAGGGTTTTTATCTTATCATTTTGGTATGCATACCTTGAAAACCTTCTTTGATGTTTAACAAGTTTTTATACTTGGAAATAATCAAAAATTCTTTATACACTGTATTTTTAATTTAGAGAAAAAGAGGTTCTGGTATTAAGAAAACTGAATTTTCATCATGCATGGTGCAGTCAGGCGATATTGATCTGTTACTTAAATTGACAAATATGACTTTTTTTTATACGTAAAAACTTTCAAAATATAATTTAACATATTGAAAGAAGACCCATTGGCAAGTTTTTAAAGAAAGCTTCTCTATGAATTATCATGTTATGGTCAGTCAATCCCTTTTGGTGTGTTTTCCTAATTTTTGTCCCCCACATTCAGAAAGCGAGGGGACATTTAATTTCATTCATCTGTCCGTCTGTAAGTGTATATGTCCGTCTGTCACTGTGACAAAAAATTTAACTTTGGTCATCTTTTGAATCATGAGAAGAGATAGAACTTTCATATAACACATGTGTATCACTTGTGACAAGACTTTTCTTTAAACACTATGATTTTTTACCCCGTGACTGTGACCTTGAAGACTCTTCAAAAATGTTATTCTTCCTTACGAACTTTGATTTAGAAGAGATAGGGCTTTTATATTTTACATGTGCATTACCTTAAGCAATATATATAATATTTTTGAGCATGCTATGATTTCTGACCACTTGACCTATCAAGTCAATATTGGCCTTCATGTTTGACCTAATTGAAAAAAAAAATGGTGACTTATATATGATATGGCATTCATAGCGAGTGCAGCGAGCGTCGCAAAGCGACGCTCGTAACTGCGATCTTTTAAAGCAATGCCTGTGCGAAGAGAAAATTTGATTTACAGTCAACTCGTACACAAACAGAGTCGTACACAAACCAACTCGTACACAAAAAGTCAACTCGTAGACAAATCAGAAGTTAACTCATACACAAATCAGAAGTCAACTCGTACACAAACTAATGCCATTCATACGTAGGTTTTCCTATGTTATTTAAGGTATAGTTTTCCTCAGTGTACAAAAATTAAGCAGTCAACCCGTACACAAAGGTTTTTCTTGTATATTTCAATCTATTTTATGCCTCTGAAATTACCTGTATACCACTGATATGTGCAGATAGATTTTAGATTTGAGGTGTCAACGTGTACATATTTTTGTTATTTAAATACTAATTTGATACATAAATGAGAAGTCCATTTCTTGATTTTGTGGATTTAATTTTCTAATATCTTAAACGACAAAATAAAATTGATTAAATTGGATTCCTAATTGTTAAACATCACCTCAACAAATTGTAATACGTAAACTTGACATTTTAAAAATAGTTTTCTCTCTTGCAAGTAATATATAGATATATATAAATATATTTCATTTAGAAGGTTAAGAAATTTAATGGCACCATAACGTTAAGTTATTAGTTAAGTTAATAACATATATATATATACGGAACACGTACACATTTTATTTAAAAGGAACGTTTGGTCAGAATTTAAATTTTTATATATAAAACTGTACCTCTCATATAAAAAGAAAAGCTGCATCTTATAACTCTGCACTGCTGATAACACAGTTAAATTGGATTTTGATAGCTTAATTGGAGCAGCATGGGGAAAACCTTATCATGGCCGCTGCTGACGTATTGTAGACAGATTAAATGCCAGATGTATAGAGTCAAAGTGTTTATGACTGCAGGAAAATAAAATTCCTTCTTTCAGAAATAAGCTAATTTAAGCAATTCTTAATTTATAGGAATTATATTAACATCCTTTTTGGCACATAGAAATTTAAAAAGTTTTAATTAAAATCATGTAAAATAATACAACCTTTTCAGCTAAGTTTTTAATTAAAGTTGAATCCGACCAGTTCATGGCTTTTTATTATTAATTCCTTCTTTTATTTTCCTGAATTCTGAAACACTAGAACAAAGGAATGTGAAATTATATTTCCTATAATACATTCAGATCCAAAATCAAAATGCACACACTTAATTGGCACATTTTCACAACTTGATTCCGACATGATAATGTTTACATTTGGAGCCAAATGGCCTGCAATACGTCATAAAAGTGAGGATTGTGGGAAATATTTAACAAGCGCGATAACTTTATCTCTCAACATGGCAGCCTCCAGCAGCCAGTTTACTCATAACTTTGATGTCTTTTTACTTTATAATTAAGTTAAAACAAATGGCAGTGACAGGTAAAATTCATTATTGATCATTCAATGAATGAAATATCAAAAAGTTTTTTTAGACCCAACGTTTCCTTTAAAATACTAAGTATAAGTTTTACTTTGATTATATGTAGAACCAATGTAGAAAAACATACAGAAAGCAGTTTAATTGCATTAAATTATAAAATTTTATTACTAATACTAGTGTTCCCTGTTTAATAGGACTGTTAAAAAAGTTTTCAAAAACTTAGTTTTTACTAAAAAAAAAAAGTCTCTCACACCGTGGTGAAGTTTAAAGAAGGTGAAAATGGACGAAATTAGGAGCATAACGTAACTAGTGCTAATTGTAACGGGGACCGTTACAGATGTTCCCCAAACGCTCCCCATATCCCTTTTGGTGCCATATTTCATGCGCGCTTCATTAAAAAGGACATAATCTATGCAGCTGAGACTTTAACAACGCCAAATTCATTCAGATTTTAGCATTGCACGCGTGCACATGTGAATGCATGTGCGTAATGACCATATCATCTTGTCTACACAATCTATATATTTTAATATACTAAATATTAAAGTATTTAATCCAAAAGTATTTAAAAAAAACGCTCATTTAAGTTTATTATTGATTTTACCCATTTCACGTGCACGCACGTGCATACATGAGCATGTTGACCATACCTTATTGT
>NW_026935204.1:0-6319 GCF_032062105.1 Saccostrea cuccullata | reverse complement strand
CCATTTGGCATTTAAAATAGCAGGATAGGTGAGGAAGGGGTTTTATGCCCCTAAAATTAAAAGAATAAAATTCATATTGCATAAATTTTTGACAACATAAATTTCACACATTACGTCATACCTTTGACAAGCTGGAGTCCCCCTCCCCCTTTTCAATTATTTAAATCCATTTAACTTCTCCAAAATACAATTTTTTCCATAAAATTTGTCAACAATTTGCATAATTAGTTCCAAATTATCCAAAAAGTGCCAATAAATTGATTAACGTGAGATTTGACCTTTGACCTCATAGGACACAGACTACCAATTATTTTGCTATACATTCCTTTATACTATAAAAAATGATTAAAAAAATTACACCAGCTCAACTTACCTGAAACTTGGCACAGAGTAAGAAGAATTCAAGTCCAAAAATTTTTCAGACTCTCAGGAAAATTCATCGCATGCAGTTCCTGCTAAGGCATCGCAAATAACCCCTACCCTGCTTTTTTCACTTTCTCTTCGGGGATAGGGTAAATATGGGCCTCTTTACACCCTTCCTACTACGCGCGCAAGTGCAAAATTTCACATATTAACAATTTTTTATTTTTTTTCAAACCCTCTCCTTTCCATCTAAACCCAGAAATAACATCAGTCCACCCCATAAACACCCCAAAGAATTTTTAAGAAAAAACCTCTATTTTTAAACTGGAACTACTTGAGTGGTCAATGAAATAGGGGTAAAATTAGTAGTCTGTAACCAAGAGGAGCATGGCCCACCAAGATAGGTGTGCACATTGTGGATGCACTCAAATCAGAGTCTGAATACGTAGTGCTAGTACGTGGTACCAGTTGCTAATGTCCCTGGTTTTGTCTATGCTGTAGACAAACCCAGTGGATTAAAAAAACTGATTTGAGCCACTCTCTCATAAATCTTCAGCCTTTGACTTGTACTTCATGTTGGCTGTGATAGAAGGCAAGAAACAACACCGATTGAAGTATATTTGCCAGCAGTACCCATCTGAAAGATGGTAGGTTTATACTATTGTCTGATTTTTTGAATTGTTGTATTTTCAGCAGAATAGCATAGTAAGTGTATTGTATTGTGTGATTGTTAGTGATATTGTATTTTCAGTTGAATATGGGAAGCATGGCCCACTAAGACAGGTATGCGTATTCTGGATGCACTCAAGTCACAGTCTGAATAGATAGTGCTAGTACGTGGTAACAGTCGCTAATGTCCCTGGTTTTGTCTATGGTATAGACAAACCCAGTGGATTAAAAAACTGATTTGAGCCACTCACTCATAAAAAGTTCAGACTGTGACTTGTACTCCATCTTGGCTGTGATAGAAGCCAAGAAACAACACCGATTGAAGTATACTTGCCAGCAGTACCCAACTGGAAGGTGGTAAGTTTATTCTATTGTGTAATTGTTTGAAATTTTCTATTTTCAGCACAGTGAAATAGTAAGTGTATTGTATTGTCTCATTTTTAGTGATGTTGTATTTTCAGTTGAATATGAAGAGCATGGCCCACCAAGAGAGGTGTGCACATTGTAGATGCACTCAAGTAACAGTCTGAATAGGTAGGGCTAGTATGTGGTACCAGTTGCTAATGTCCCTGGTTTTGCTATACTATAAACAAACCCAGTGATTAAAAACTGATTTGAGCCACTTACTCATAAAATTTCAGAATGTAACTTGTACTAAATCTCGGCTGTGATAAACCAAGAAAACAACACCGACTGAAGTATTCTTTTCTGAGGTACACTGATTGTTAATGATGTTGTATTTTCAGCAGAGTAGAATAGTAAGTTTATTGTGTTGTCTGATTGTTAGTGATGTATTTTCAGTTGAATATGAGGAGCATGGCCCACCAAGAGAGGTGTGCATATTGTGGATGCACTCAAATCACAGTCTGAATAGGGAGTGCTAGTACGTGGTACCAGTTGCTAATGTCCTTGGTTTTGTCAATGCTATAGATAAACCTAGTGGATTAAAAAACGGATTTGAGCCACTCACTCATAAAAGTTGAGACTGTGACTTGTACTCCATCTTGGCTGTGATAGAAGCCAAGAAACAACACCGATTAAGATATACTTGCCAGCAGTACCCAATTAAAAGATGGTAAGTTTATTCTATTGTCTGATTGTTAATGATGTTGTATTTTCAGCAGAGTAGAATAGTAAGTTTATTGTATTGTCTGATTGTTAGTGATGTTGTATTTTCAGTTGAATATGGGGAGCATGGCCCACTAAGAGAGGTGTGTACATTGTGGATACACTCAAGTCACAGTCTGAATAGGTAGTGCTAGTACGTGGTACCAGTTGCTAATATCCGTGGTTTTGTCTATGCTATAGATAAACCCAGTAGATTAATAACTGATTTGAGCCACTCACTCATAAAACTTCAGACTGTGACTTGTACTCCATCTTGGTTATGATAGAAGCCAAGAAACAACACCGATTAAGGTATACTTGCCAGCAGTACCCAAATGAAAGATGGTAAGTTTATTCTATTGTCTGATTGTTAATGATGTTGTATTTTCAGCAGAGTGGAATAGTAAGTTTATTGTATTGTCTGACTGTTAGTGATGTTGTATTTTTAGTTGAATATGGGGAGCATGGCCCACTAAGAGAGGTGTGCACATTGTGGATGCACTCAAGTCACAGTCTGAATACATTGTAGGTAGTGCTAGTATGTGGTACCAGTTGCTAATGTCCCTGGTTTTGTCTATGCTATAGATAAACCCAGTGGATTAAAAAACTGATTTGAGCCACTCTCTCATAAAACTTCAGACTGTGACTTGTACTCAATCTTGGCTGTGATGGAATGCAAGAAACAACACCGATTGAAGTATTCTTGCCAGCAGTACCCAACTGAAAGATGGTAAGTTTATTCTATTGTCTGATTGTTAATGATGTTGTATTTTCAGCAGAGTAGAATAGTAAGTTTATTGTATTGTCTGATTGTTAGTGATGTTGTATTTTCGGTTGAATATGAGGAGCATGGCCTACCAAGAGAGGTGTGTACATTGTGGATGAACTCAAGTCAAAGTCTGAATAGGTAGTGCTAGTACGTGGTACCAGTTGCTAATATCCGTGGTTTTGTCTATGCTATAGATAAACCCAGTAGATTAAAAACTGATTTGAGCCACTCACTCATAAAACTTCAGACTGTGACTTGTACTCCATCTTGGCTGTGATAGAAACCAAGAAACAAGACCGATTGAAGTATTCTTGCCAGCAGTGCCCAATTGAAAGATGATAAGTTTATTCTATTGTCTGATTGTTAATGATGTTGTATTTTCAGCAGAGTAGAATAGTAAGTTTATTGTATTGTCTGACTGTTAGTGATGTTGTATTTTTAGTTGAATATGGGGAGCATGGCCCACTAAGAGAGGTGTGCACATTGTGGATGCACTCAAGTCATAGTCTGAATACATTGTAGGTAGTGCGAGCATGTGGTACCAGTTGCTAATGTCCCTGGTTTTGTCTATGCTATAGATAAACCCAGTGGATTAAAAAACGGATTTGAGCCACTCACTCATAAAAGTTGAGACTGTGACTTGTACTCAATCTTGGCTGTGATAGAAGCCAAAAAACAACACCGATTGAAGTATACTTGCCAGCAGTACCCAATTGAAAGATGCTAAGTTTATTCTATTGTCTGATTTTAAATGATGTTGTATTTTCAGTTATTGTATTGTCTGATTGTTAGGGATGTTGTATTTTCAGTTGAATAACGGGAGCATGGCCAACTAAGAGAGGTGTGCACATTGTGGATGCACTCAAGTCACAGTCTGAATAGGCAGTGCTAGTACGTGGTACCAGTTGTTAATGTCCCTGGTTTTGTCTATGCTATAGATAAACCCAGCGGATTAAAAAACTGATTTGAGCCACTCACTCATAAAACTTCAGACTGAGACTTATACTCCATTTTGACTGTGATAGAAGCCAAGAAGCAACACCGATTGAAGTTTACTTGCCAGCAGTACCCAACTGAAAGATGGTAAGTTTTTCTATTGTCTAATTGTTTAAAATGTTGTTATTTCAGCAAAGTAGAAAAGAAAGTTTATTGTATTGTCTGATTGTTAGTGATGTTGTATTTTCAATTGAATATGAGGTGCATAGCCCACAAAGAGAGCTATGTACATTGTGGATGCACTCAAGTCACAGTCTGAATAGGTAGTGCTAATTCATGGTACCAGTTGCTAATGTCTCTGGTTTTGTCTTTGCTACATGTATAGATAAACCCAGTGGATTAAAAAACTGATTTGAGCCACTCACTCATAAAACTTTAGACAGGGACTTGTACTCAATCATGGCTGTGATAGAAGGCCAGAAATAAGACCAATTGAAGTATACTTGCCAACAGTGCCAAATTGGAAGATGGCAAGTTTATTCTATTGTCTAATTGTTTGTGATGTTGTATATTCAGTTGAATACTGTATACAGGGAAATTTTCGCCCTCGTTTTATTGTTGCCCCTTTTGCCCTACTATCATTTGGGAGAATTTAAATCGGGGAGAATTCAAAGAATACAGTATAATTTCTGAAACAAAACTATGACTGGGAGAATTTAACACGGGGCAAAATTGTTTGCAAGTGTGAAAGGGCGAAATTAAGACGGGGCGAAAATAACCCAGTATACAGTATGAGGAGCATGACCCACCAAGAGAGGTGTGTGCATTGTGGATGCACTCAAGTCACGTAAAGTCTGAATGTAGATAGTGCTTTTACGTGGTACCGTTTGCTAATGCCCGTGGTTTTGTCAGTGCTACAGACAAACCCAGTGGATTAAAAAAAATTGATTTTAGGCACTCCCTCATAAAACCTCATACTGTGACTTGTACTCAATCTTGGCTGTGATAGAAGTTAAGAAACAACACCGATTGGATGTATTGATTGAATATATTTGTAAGTGCCATTGGAGAATTTTTCACTCTAATGGAGACGTCATCGTTATCGTGAAGTTTTTAAAATTTTTACCTTTACTCGGCACTAAGGGCTATTGAGCAGTGAGAGATTTTTATCGTACCAACCAATTGCTACCAATTTTTTGTTGACTTAGATCAGAATGGCTGAAAGTTGAACCCCCCAATCACGAAGCGAGCGCTCTATCGACCGAACAACCTTGTTTCCGGTGGAAAGCTGCAAATTTTGTCCTCTGCTCGGCACTCTGGGCCATTGAGCAGAGAGACATTTTTGCACCACGCGGGCAATGGTCTGATTGTTAGTGATCTTGTATTTTCTGTTAAAGATGATGTCAGAGCATGGCCCACCAAGACAGGTTTGTGTGTTGTGGATGTACTCGTGTTCACAGTTTGAATATGTAGTGGACACATGCTCATGCGCAGTACGCTGTGCGGGAAAAGTGAAAGTAGCAGACGAAATATAAACAATAAAACCTGCGGCTGCACGGAAGAGGAACTGGAATGAAGCAGAAATTGCCCTGTTAGTGGAACAGGTCGAAGATAAACGAGATATTTTAAAGGGGAAAATTTTCGTTTCCTTTAATGCGGTGATGTTCCCCCATGGACTTCCAAAAAACAGGTAGGCAATAGCCACAAACTATGAAAAAAAATCCAATTTCCCCTTTAAAAAAATCATTTGTTTGATATATTGCAAGAATTTGGTAACTAATTAAGTATTTGATTGACATTACGCAAACAATGTACAAATCGGGACCAGTCTTCACGAAAACCCACTAGCCCGACGCCCGAGTGTTTGGGCTGGGCTAGAAATTAAAATTTTTTAGACTTTAAAAAAGTGTTTTTGCACAGATTAGATTAATCCAACATTTTATTCTTTCTATTTCATTAAAAAATTTTTCTCTCATAACTTTTATTTAATCATTTTTTTTCTCCCTTGAAAATATAAATGACATTCTTGTTGTACAGATCTATCTATTTTATTTGCAGTATCAATGCCATAGGAGGATGTGGGCGAACGTTTAAAGAAGTAAAAAAAAGTGGCAGGATATTATCCTCCACGAAAAAAAGGGAGGTGGAGAGGTTAAAAACAAACGGCAGACAGGCGGAGGTCCACCCCCAACAGATATAAAAGATTGGGAAAAAAGGTTTTGTTTATCAATGAATCTTGCAAAATAATACAGAAATTGAAAAAGCACAACACATGTAAATAAAATGTTTTTTAACCATTATATTTAACTAAGTGTGTTTCTTATTTAATGATGAAAATAAATAATGAGTTCATATATTAAATGTTTAATTTTTTATTAATTTCAATCTAGATCATTGGAAAAATGTCCAATACTGTGGTCTCTGGCATTGCAGGGGGGTGCGACAGTCTTGTTTCAGGTTAAATTCTTTATTTAA
>NW_026935203.1:0-63160 GCF_032062105.1 Saccostrea cuccullata | reverse complement strand
TTATTAGTAATTTTAACCAATCAAAGTGTTCAGTGGGCGGAGCATTCAAGGAATCTCTAGTCTGTGATATGTCATCTTATTAGCAATGTAACTATGACATCAGAACATTTCAACATGCGATGTCAAAATCATACTTGAATTCTAGCAAATTGAAGACAATGATAATTCTTCGAAATGTCAGTGAAAATACTTTTAAAAAATAATTTAATTGTTTTAGGACAGGATACATTACTTATCATACAATCTGTTAAACCGCTTGCATTGAATTATGCCTGTACAGTGTGTTTTTTTAAATGTCGGAATATATCTGGTAAAGAAAATTAAATCGCCTAAGATTGTTTCGGTATAATGAAACAGTTATGGAATGGGAATTCGGGAAATAGCAAATTTATGGTTCCACTCGGCAGGAAACTATTTCCCTCGGCGGCTTCGCCGCCTCGGGAAATAGTTTCCTCCCTCGGGAAACGATAAATTTGCTATTTATCATACCATTCAATAACTGTATACTATGACACGCCAAATTCACAAAAATAAGCTAATTATAGTTTCACGGGCGATAAACTAGGTTTATCGGTTGTAAAATATAGTTTGCGGACTGTAAATTATAGTTAATAACGTTATCCGTATTTGACATCTGTAAACCATAGTTAGCGCGATAAACTATATTTCACAATAGTTAACTATACTTAACACTGAAAACAATCATTTGCGATTGCAGAACATATTTTATCTGATAATGCAAATTAATGATTTGTAAAGTATGGTTTAAATCTCTATAATATGGTTTACAACTATAATTAAAGATCTGATAAATATTGTTTCACAATTTGTGAAACTACGATTAGCAGCTCTTACATGTAACTATAGTTTACGATTGTAAATTATAGTTACAAACGTGAATCTATGTTTATCAACAAAATCTATTGTTAACGTTATATTACAGACAGACAGACTTATATAAAAAATCGTAAACTATAATTAACAACCGTTAAATATAGTTTTACAGATGAAAACTATAGTTAACGAATAGTTAACGTCATTTGACGTTACAACGTTGAGTACACTGTAGCATACCTGACGTTGCGTCAACACGAAGTGCATTCGGACAATTGTTTACAAAGAATATAATATTCTTAGTCGTATTAAATATGGTATGTCATATTAAACCTTTGTTACTTACTTTCATAAAAAAAATGACTGACAGGTAAAAATGAGCATGTTAAAGATACAGATCAGAGGCCTGTTCATCAATTACTATTGGAGGTATAAGGAATTTTTGCAAGCGCTCGCGAACGTTCGCTTTGCTGAACAGGCCTCAGAGTTATCAATGAAACAGCACATAAGGGGAAAAGTGCTTATTGATTTCACATAAAATACAAAACCTAAAATAAAATTAAGTGTAAATTGTATCTGTTTGTTTTAACTTGACTGTAATATGGAGGTTTGATTGTAGATTTATTTTCTGCATGCAAAATATGACGTCACAGTCGTTTTCGTTTACAAACAGAGCCGAGTTTCCCGAAAGTGACGGGGTTTGGCGATACTTCCCACGTACATCAATCTTAAAAAGAACAAACAATTATTTTTAACAATTGTTGTTTGAATATGAAAATTTTATTTGTGGTGTAGTAAGCATGTTGTCATTTCTTTTTTGTGCTGTTTGGCTTTTTCCCTGTCAGACGTTTTAGACACACTTTTCCATAAAAGATGCAAAAATTGCAAGCCTTGGTGTTACCCTAAAAAAGCAGAACCTTTAGTTTTTTTGTATAAAAATTTGTGATTTATAGATTAATATGAGAATTTAACAATTATTTTGTAAACAAAAATATAAGTTTAATAGAAGTATTGCTTATAACATGATAAGATTTTTGATTTTTTTTCTCAAATTGCACATTTAGCTGTCGAAGAAGCAGATAAAGAAGGGAAGGCACTTTTGAGTGTTATGGATTTTGGAGGGCAGTGTGCCTACTACGCCTGTCATCAAGTCTATCTCAGCAGAAGAGCTTTCTATCTACTGGTGATAGATATGTCAAAGTCGTTTGATGAGAAGGTTGACCCAGCGCTTTGTGAACAACAGGGGACTATGTTTGCTGACTGGACATATGGTGGTAAGAGGTTTATTTATTAAAATACTTTTTGTTAAGAGTGTGATAGACAAACTGTTCTATGTATTTCTAGAAATAGAATAAATTCTTTAAACGTGATTGTCAGAGATGTTATATTTTAATTCGTGCATACAATAAGCGCATTGACTATTAAATGCAATCGCTGTGTTTGTTTGCTTGTTTGTCTAGTGTGAATGTTTTGAGAGATCATGTGATATTTTATTTTTGTATTTACACGTGTTTCCGATTAAATGACCTAATGTGACTTAATGCTAACCAAATAACTGACCGCTTTAATCTAATTAATATGCATGTTCTCACCTAGTATATAAGTACAGCACCCGCCAAATTCCTGACCCCTACACTTATTGCTTTTACGGCTAAAGACTGTAACTGAAAATATAACAAATTTATCTTCAAAGTAATAATTTGGAGTTTTATTTAACTGGATATCTGGTAAGGTTTTTATTTACATTAACTATAATAATTGTAAAAATATCGTTCATAATTTACATTTATTAATTAATCCCGACAACTAAAAATCATATTATGTATTTGTTGTTAATGTCTGCTATTAAATAATTATATAGTATTTGTTTTGTGTGTGTGTTTGTTTGTGTGAGTATGTTGTGTTGTGAGAGTGTTTTTAATGTATACTTTGTAGGTTTTTTTTATTTTAAACACGTACATAAATCCTTCCTGTGTCGAATCCAGTGTTGGATTTTTATCCAACAAAAGGCCCAGAGTAATTTATCTTAATAAAATAAGTGTTTTGACAGTCCAAATACCCTTCAAAGTATTTCCCAATAACAGTTTTGAAAACATCCGTCAGCCAAGGCTGTACAGTAGGTTGTAGAAGAGGCAGAATGACGCACCGCGTGGCCAGAGTGTTATTTGTTACATTTTGATTAGTCGAGTTATGTCTATTCTAATACATGCAATAAACTTACCAATATAATTATACATCGCTAGGCACTACTTCAGCCCGTTATGCAAATTATCCCATGTTTCCCACTATCGTTGATGCCCTGGCATACTATACGAACTAGACAGTGATTCCTTAAATATACTGAGTAATTTTTTTAAATAAGCCAAATCAAGAACTTTTTATTTCTAATGTAAATTGACAATAAGAATTTTAAACGTATTTCTGAACATATCAATTAAGAATACGACTTAGACATTTTTTTTAACTTATCGCTTGAAATAAAAGAAAATACAAAGCGCTTACTTCAATGTTTTTATGTACTACATAAAAAGACAAATGATTTACTGTAAACCAACTTTTATTCGCGTGCGAGAAATTTTCGCGATGTTCGCGAGAGCCTTGTCATTGCGAATATTCCTCGCCCTGAAGCGGTCCTTAAAGTCTGTGTGTTAATTGAAAACATCGGCTTGATTGCGAAAATTAATCGTCGCGATCTAGTTTAACCCTGGTAAATCGCGAAATAAAGTCGTCACAAATAAAAGTTGGTTAACAGTTATGTCAGAGGCAGCAAATTTTGGTTACTAGTAATCTATTTGTTTTGTATCCATCGTTACCTATTACTAAAAGCTTTAATGACTTAATTTTGTTTCATTCGGCTATACTGATCAAAGTTCTATTAAAAACTAGGAATGTCAATTTGTAACCGGTTAATCGATTAATCGGTCGGAACGATGCTAATCGGTTAGAAAATCCGTATTCGGTAAGTCGGAAAAAATGAAATATTTGTAAATTTGAGCGTAGTTTCGTTATAAATCCCTTGGTTTTTTTTTCTCAGAAAACAATAAGCGCTGCATAGATTATTTCATTCAGTGTTTTTACACATCTTACAAATGAGAATATTTGGAGGTAATTATAGCTCTCCAGATTGAGATTGCAGGGTAATTGGTCAATTCGTTAATTGTTAATTACTGTTTTAAAACATCATGCAGTTACCCAGATAGTCCTGTGTTTTTTTTAAATGATATTAAAAACATTACAGTTGAGCACTTTTAATTATAGTAAGTCTATACTTATTTTGCTGTTATCTTTTTTAAAAATTATATTATTATAAAAAATACTTTGTAAATTGTAAGTTAAGTGAGAGTTCAGACACGGACTATAGTTCTGATTATGATGCCAAGGCAGAACTAACTTCGTTAACATCTGCGCTGGAAAATTACCCCTGTCTGATTTTTCTAGCAAGATTCATGGTTTTATTAATTTTTTCTTGGCTATTGAAATTGAATAAAACAAACTCTTATGTACATAAAATTCCCCGATGAAAAAAATAAACAGAATGTGACTTCTAACGTCGCGTTTTAGCCTTTTTGTGTATGAAAAAAAGTAAAAATTCTCGATACGACTAACCGGTTAATCGGTCGGAACGTTTTGTGGTTAACCGATTAGCAATTCTGCAATAGATTGCCATCCCTATTAAAAATATATCTTTTTTCAAGGCCGATAAAATGAAATAATTCTAAACCTCAATTAAACGTCGACCTGATCAATATATAAAGTGCCAGTTCATTAACGTCATTTGAAAACATGGGATAATTCTCTTCTCGATTGACTCTACAGATCCATGTAGATAAAACTCCTCCACTACCTATCATCCCTTGTGTATCAAAGAAAAAAATGGGAAAGCCCCAAGGTAATCATTCCACACAAGAAACGCTGACAATACATTATAATATTTAGTTGGTTGAACCTGTGGACAAAGCTTTTTTTTTGTCGTTTATGTCATCGGCATATAAAACAATGTACATGAAATGAAAAGTTAGATAACTAAAATGGTATTTATTAGATAAAAACTACATGAAGAATTCTTTATTAGTCCGTGAGATATTCACCTGCATATGAGCCATTTGCCTTTCAATTGTCAAAATTTACATTTTTTTAATAAATATGGAGAGATCGGCACACTTGACATTTAGGGAGCAAACACAGAAAAAGAGTCTGAATCTAAACATAATTTCATCAGCCTTATTTTACACAGAGTACATCCTTTTTTGGCTGAAGTCTGTCCACACCTATTGTGAAAGTAATGCTCCAGTTGTCATCATAGGAACTCATTTTGAAAAAGTAAAAGGCCAGGTATTCTTGAAAATATTTTTTTTAATGTAATTTGAAATCATGCCTTCCATTCCTTCGTAGACAAATAATTCATTACTAAAACAATTACACAAACTTTTAAAAAAAAAAGAAACAAATTTTGCGTTTAAATTCCTTTCTAGTAAAAAGAGATAATATTAATCTATGTGTCTTCTGTAGAATTCTGACACGTTCTACAACGAAATACTGGATCACCTGCAGTTCAACAAACATTTGAAAGGACACTTGGAACGAAAGAGATGTTTTGTGCTTGGTTTCCATACAGATGGTACACCTTTTTACGATACACTTTCTGACTTAGAAAAGTGTATTATTGAAATTGCGAGGGAAGAAAAAATGGAAAGAAAACATTCCAACCGACTGGGCTTTATGTGAGGTTGTTTTTCGAGAATTGAGAAAACATGGGTCAAAAATGATAACAGTTAAAGAATTATCCAACAGATGTTTCGGTGAAAATGAAGCAAAGAGTGCGCAAATCAAAGACGTCCTGAAATTTTACCATGATATTGGGGTCATTCTATACTTTAACGAGGGTGCACTTTCTGACACTGTAATCCTTGATATCCAGTGGTTCATTGATTCATTCAAAAACATAATTGCAGACCCAAATCATGTCAGGGATGTTGCGGAAAACAGCCGTGATTGGTTAGATTTCTACAAAAGTGGTCATATCTTAGACACACTTTTGACCAACATATGGAGATTGAAAAACTTCGAATTGGATTTCTGGAACAGATACAAGCACAAAGAACATCTTCTCCAATATATGGAACGTCTTGGTTTAATTGCTGTTGGTACAGTAGCTCATTATATTCCCTGTACGAATAAGCGCACATTTGGAAGTGCCGAGGAAAACTATTTTCACTCTTTGGAATACAAAACGCCTGTGTTGGTCTTTCGATTCGAATTCTTGCCATATTTTATTTACTTCCGCCTGATCGTTTCCTGCTTGACAAGAACCAACAGAGAATGGAGAGTTTTACAAGACAATGGACTTTGCCTGTACAAAAATGTTGCGTGTTTTGCATATAAGCAGCATGCGGTTGCTTTGGCTGTGAACCCCTCCTCCGTACAACTTCAGGTTTATCATCCGACAAATACTCCGGTTACCAAAACAGTTGCATTGGAAGTTCGTAACATTATCACACATTTATTGAATGATTTGCTCGAGAATTTTCACAAAAAAATCGACATGTACACTGTTGGATTCCAATGTTCAAAGCAGGAAGTATTTTACGAACATGATGATTGCTTTGTTGAAGAAGAAGAGTTGTTAAAGAAGGGGACTATGCTGTGTCCAAAACATGAACTGAATAACAGCCACATTTTACGTGAATCAAATCTGCTATTTTACTGGAATCTGGTAATCACCATTAGTGTTCAATATTTAAATACTATTTCTAAAAAATGCACACAATTAATTATATTGAACCGAGCCTAGTGTAAGAGCGTTGGCTTCGTGATCGGAATGCCCGGGTTTGATACTCGTTTGCGCCGCCGTATCAAAGCTAAGACGTAAACAAATCTAATGACTGTTCCTTTGCCTTGCCTTTAGCACTAGAAAGTCACCGGTCTTTCACATATACCCTAAAAACGTAGGTCCCGATAGGCGCCGGCACGATAAAGATAATCACTTCTCAATGGTCCTCAGTGCCGAGTATAGATGTAACTCTGAAGGCTTCACCAGCATAAAGTGAACTCTCTATATGAATGAAAAATTCTTGAGAGGGACGTTAAACATTATACAATCAATCAATCAGTTACTCGTTGAATTCATCTTGCATTAAATAAAATAATTTTTCATTCTCATAATCACATTAATTTCATATAAATTGATATTGATTGATTGATTGTATATTGTTTAACGTCCCTCTCGAGAATATTTCACTCATATGGAGACGCCACCACTTGCCGGTGGAGAGCTGGAAATTTTGTCCTATGCTTGGCACTCAGGGCTATTGAGCAGGGAGGGATCTTTTTCGTGTAAACACCTATGCGACACGGGACCTCGGTTTATACGGTCCCATCCGAAGGACCGGTCTCCACGTCCCATAGTGGGATTCGAACCCGCGACGTAAGGACTGACTCCTCACTTCGCGACTTTAGAGCAAACGCTCTAACCACTGCGCCACGCGGGCGACATAAATTGATATAAGAAGACTTAAATCAGCCTATTATAAATTTTGTTCAAGTCGTCTTACTTGAACATTCTAAAAAATTACATAAATACTTTAGACATTTTAAAAAGAAAAGTGTTTTGACGTTTTTATTCATTTCATTTGGTTTATTCGCTAATTTTGGCAATTCCATATGAGTGAAAAATTTTCGAGAGGGGCGTTTAACAATGTACAAGCAATCATTCCCAAATTTTGAAAAAATCTAATACAGCAACTCATAGTTCATGTTTTAGTTTCAATTCGTTGTACAAACCATGCGCGGATCTAGAGGGGGGGGTCAGGGGGGTCAGGACCCCCCCCCCCCCTCGGAATTTACCAGGTTAAAAACGTACATACTAAAACAAGGAAAAAGTTACCATGGATTCCCTTGGAAAACGCAGACCCCCCGGTATATGTGTAAAATGGGTATGAAAAGTTAAAGATTTGAGGCAAAAAAAGAAAAGAAGTCACCACTAACCCCCCCCCCCCCCCCCCCTACGAAATAGGTTTTTGACGTTAGGGGGAGTGTTACTTTACGTTTTTTTTTTTTTTTGCTTGTCAAGAAATTTCCAGGATAGGATTTTTTTTTTGACTGAGGTGGACCCCCCCCCCCTGGAAAAAAATTTCTGGATCCGCGCCTGCAAAGGACAATTTAAGAATACCGTTACATGACTCAATGATTGATCAGTTATTGCACATTAATTAAAAATCATGACTATTCAAGGTGAAAGTGACATAAAGTTCTGCATACTAAAATAGCGATGGAAAAGAAAATTATTGCTCAGCAAAATATATCAATTTTTATTAAAAAAAAAAAAAGAAAGAAAAAGAAAATACAGACGGTTTAAATATAACCATTTCATGCGTTATTTTTCTGAGCAGGGTGGGTAGATCCGTACATTTCTGGATATTGCCAAACCCTACATATAAAACACTTAAAAATCATACCGTTAAAATTGTCTTCACATTCTTATATCATATGAAATATTACGAGGGCCGTTCAAAAATTACGCGGACTGCGCTATTATTTACTCTTACAGACGTCATATAGTTATAAAATTTCACAGAAATATGTATCTTACAGATTCCAATAAATTTTGGGCAAAATTTCTGTATTTTAAAAAAATTCTACTAAAATTATCGGTATGTTGATATCGTTGATGGTGAGGTATGGCGCAGGACAAAAAAAAATTGAAGCAAATGCATGCGGATTCAAAAATTTAACTCATTGAATTTCTAAAATTCGCGATATTTTTCAACAATTTTCCCAAATGTACCTATAAAATGTTTTATTATTATGTATTTAGATTTCGGACGTAATATTTGAAGTACTAACAGAAATATAGTGGTTTTTCTCTGATGCGATTCCCGTGAAAACGACTGTGAAAATGACGTCTCCTGAATAGATCCAAAATATGCATATAAAACATGTAGTAAACTAGGCTACTCGTGACATTCGCCCACAAATAGCAAATTGAAATTTTAGACAGTTAGACCTCTGTAAAAAGGCTATACGGGAGGACGGAAAGAAGATTATAGACGAAAAGATAACTTTATCCGGAGTGTAAACAACGTGATTGAGAGTCACCAATATCACACTATATCTCATTAGTAGTTTTTGGTTTTAAAATAAAAAAAAGAATATTCTTTACTTGTTTAATAGATTTTAAGTTTGACAAGAAATGGTGTTTTGATGTTGAGTAGATAAGGTAACTCTATACAGGTACTCAAGGGAAAATGTTGAGAAAATGAAAGCTCAATCACATAATTTTTATAATGCTTGTGACGTCGAAGATTTTGCTGCGCCGTGACTTAATGGTATGTCCTGAAAAATCACTCAAAATAAATATCAATTTACAACATTTTGAAGACCATAAAAGTAAAAATTCTTTTATATTATTTGTGAAATTTTGCCCGATTATGTCGTCAAATATTTTTTCTGTGCAACAAGTCAGCGTAATTTTTGAACGCCCCTCGTATTTTGAAAATTTATGCTTTACTACCGATACTGATATATCTAATATAATTCAAACGTTTGTTTTATACATTTCAGGATGTACTTGCTGAGTCAATAGGTATTTTTTTTAATCTGAATATATTTATTTTACTTGCCATGAAATTAATGAATGAGGACCCTGAAATCTCTTTCAGTGGAATTATATGCACTTCTTTTCTACTTCAGACCCAGACTCTCCAGTTCAAAAAGGGAGTTATGGGAAGCATTCTGAACCTGAAATGAAAACATGTAGCTTCCAGTGTTTCGAAAAACTCACAAAAATCGGCAGAGAAGCTCTTCAGAGATACTTTGACAAAGTCTTCCCTCCAGCGGAGCTATTTATGTTACTTCAGAAGGAGAAAAGTAACTTAAGTAGACAGTTCAATACAGACCAATGTGATCTACTGTATCCAGGTATTCCGGAATTTAGGGACGCACACAGCATGCATCTACACAAACTCTATAATGTACCATTCCCACTGATATTTTCATATTGATTCTGATTTTGTTTTTTTTAAATTTAAGTCTCACGAAATGCTCTTGCTTAGAAAATCAGCATACGTTACGAACAGTTTATACTACATCAAAATGATTACAGCGCTAGTTATTTTTCTTAAAGAAAAATGTCTTGAATATAATTTTGGATTGTATTTAAAAAATTATTAAGAGGAGTTGGCAATATTAGCAGACATCATAACAGTTTAAAAGGTCTTTCAATAACTGGAACTTTTACATAAAACAGGGAATAAGAAAAAAGATAAACATACCCTGAGTTTATCCTCGAAACTTTATTGGTTGCTTTTATTTTTCATCACTGAAGCAAACACTTCTTCTATTAGTTTGAGAGTAAAATGTTGATTAATTTAAGTTTTTGTAATGCTCAATGGCATTTTTATATTTTTTGTTTTTTTGATTTGTAAAAATTAAAGTTTAACTTTAAATGAAAAAGTTAAATAGGTATTTTTTTTTATTTTTAGCTAAAACAGGCAGGCTTACATGTATAATAGTGAAGTACGAGTATGCTGAGTATAAATCTTAAAAAATGACCCAGGAACTCAGAAATTAAAAGGGTCTTACTTATACAGATTTTTTTACATTTTTTTTTTTTACAAAACCGAATACCACATATTTAATTCTTAAATGTATTAAATTTTAAGCATCGTTGTGTTGTCACACATGTACATTACTTCAAATTGGCAATTAATACGTCAAATAAATAGGAATTAGTATTGTTTTTTATGCTTTAAATTTTCATGAAAAATTCTGAATCAGTTGCCGATTTGGGGTTACATGGAGCATTTAGAATGAGAATATAAATAAAAAAGTAGGTAGTGGCTAGGACATGATTGACAGGAAAATAGGCAACAAATACAGATTTAAAAACAAATAGATTTAAGTGTCGCATATTATATTTAGCTTAGCTCTTCATGTCAAATTGTTTTATTTTTCTTTATTTTATTTTTTTTTTTATTTTCTTTTGTTTTTATGGTTTGATAATGTCGTTGCATGAAGTTAAAAGTCTTGGAAAATGCAAAAAAAAAAAAAAAAAAAAAAAGTCCCGAAATCAAACTCATACAAATTCAAACACTTTTGATAAATTTTGAGAATATTTTTTTGCTTTCAATATTTTTATTATGAATCTGAATTCATTCAGTTTATTCAATGTAATTTGAAAATAATTGTTTTTCATATGATTATACAGTAGATAAATCGATTCCAACATCTTCTGCATTTGATGTGACCCTTATGTACAAACTGTTGAGGAACTACGGTCCAAACCTTCCTACCCCGACCAAAGGCTGGGGAAAGACACCGGAACCAGGACAGAAATCTCCAACTGATGACGTAGAAAGGATCCGAGTTTATAGGAATGAGGCTGAACATAAAACTCCGGCAACCAGTGTCATGGAGAAAGAGGACTGTCGTGTGAAGTGGAGAGATTTGTGTCAGGTAATTTATCATAAATCTAAATTAACATCTACCTATTGTAGGTTAAAGGTGAAAAAAGAAAAAATAAATTAAAGTGTTCGCACCATTCATATAATTTACTTTGAATTGTATCAATATTACTAAGGTATTCCTTTACCGCATTGCAATGTATTTTCAACTAGTGGCTGCTTATATTTTGCTTAATTAATACAAGAAAGAAGAACTTCCTTTCTATCGATCTATAGGCTAGAAGGCTTGCAAATGACACCTTTTTGTTTATGTACGTAAATCGGTAGTGATTTATTAGAATGTATTCCCGTCTTGTTGATGGAAATTAGAAATTAGAAGTATTATGACGACCAGTTATTACATTTCTTTAGGAGAAACAGATATATCTGCCAATTTTCTTGTAAACTCAACCTATCAGCTTTAATGGTATATAATCTATAACAGAACAGCTTTATAAAGTCAAAATTTCTACAATATTGTTTATACAGGCAATACTACGACTTAGCGAAGGAAGCCTGGAACAAGATATAATGGAACTCATGTACTGAGGCATCAAGACTGAGATAGGGATAGCGTCAGGTTGCATTAACAACAAAGTTT
Source organism: Saccostrea cuccullata (assembly GCF_032062105.1). Taxonomy (NCBI): domain Eukaryota; kingdom Metazoa; phylum Mollusca; class Bivalvia; order Ostreida; family Ostreidae; genus Saccostrea; species Saccostrea cuccullata. The sequence goes on along the minus strand of NW_026935203.1, from coordinate 51,286 downwards.
TGCATCACCATCAGACGTTTATTCTTGCCACAACTTTTCTTTAGTGAAGATTTTTGTGATTTATTTTCTGTGAAAAGTGTAAACTTTCCAATCAACAAACTGATACATCTACCGTGTAAGCAGAAACTTTAACAAGGATTTTTTTTTGGCATGATAAGCGAAGGTGCTGAGACCGGTAAATTGATTCTCGTTAAAAATTAATTGTTTTTTGATATCGCTTAAATTATTTTCGCTAAAAATGAAATACCTATTTTTTAAGGCTAAATCGATAAATATGTCTCTCGCTAAAATTTCCACTTATACAGTATATTAAGTGCACGATGGACATTTATAGAAATAAGGACATTTGGCTGTCTGTGTGTCTATTTGTCTTGTCTTTGAGTCTTCACATATTGATAAAACTAAAATGTAAATTCTTCATGGCACGTGATCCAGTCTTTGATGTTTCGGAGGTTTGTGTTTGCTCTGCTCCTATCTTGTATTGTTTATTAGTCTTTAAAGCTTGAATTCTGTCCATTATATCCGTAATTGTCTTGTATAATTAGCGTATGTACATGTAATAAACAAATGTAAATTGTATGAAGAATATAAAATACTTCACAAACAAGAGGCCCACGGGCCTTATAGGTCACCTGAGTATCATAATGTAACAACTTTCCAGCGATCGTATTTGGTTCGTGTTTTAATCCAAAAGCCATGAAATTCACAAATTTTGAAAGAGGCACCATTGCTTATCAAAGGGCAGATTTCAAAGCATTAATTTATTTTTAGTCAAAGTACCCCCATGGTACCCCTGACCCAGTGGCCCTGAATTTATCTATTTTGAAAGAGGCCCCTCTCTTCATTATAAGGCCAGCATTTTTTTTATGTTTAGGTTTAGTTATGAACATGAGAATAAAAAAGTCTCGAAGGAAAAGGAAATAAAAAAAAAATTTGATAAATCAATTGTACATTCTTTTTTTTATGCTATTCTAATAGGCTCCTTACCACTGGACACATAATGCTTACAAATAGGAAAGTAGAACATTTAATTGCCTTAATAGATGAATTTTTTTTTTATTTCTTCAGGTTATTGTTCATTTCTTCTGACCTCAAATGGACTTAACTTCTCCCATAGTTTTATTTATTACATCTGATGCATAAGCAACCCTTATCTGAAGAATGATGCTTAGACTGTAAGCTATGACAGAGACCTAAACAATGTCGCTGACAATATGCTACCACGGGCAGTTTAAAACCTGGGGGAGGAAAATAATTTACAGACAGAAACTTGAAACGAATACATAATTATCTCACCAGCATGTCATTGTGCAACAAAGTCATCAGCATTTTATTTGTCCTTTGAACGGGTGAAACGTTTTGAATGGCACTCGTATCGATGAATTTTACACTAAACCAAGCTATCTTCTCAAATGTAGGCTTGTAGCTTTATTTACCCGCCGTTTCATCTTAAAACCGGAAGTGCGAGTTCGTAAATTTGAAATCTCGATCCCGACTCATATTTGACATCGGAAAGAAAAAAATTGTTTTATTTTTTTCTGAAAATTCAAAACCTTGAGCGGAGGCTTTGTACAACTGAAAATAAAATAAATCCTGGCCTTAAATATGTAATTAGATCATTAGCATATTAACCAGGAGCAAAGGATAATATGTTCAAAGAATTCATGCAATTCACTATATAATCATTAGAGCCCCACCCTAAAACAAGAACCCCTGACCCTGGGGCCATAAAATTCACAATTTTGGTAGAGGCACTCTTGCTCATCATAACTATGTACTTAGTTAGTTTATTTAATACCCAGGAGCAGAGAAGAAGATTTTCAAAGAAATCATGTATTTTCACTATATAATTAATAGAGCCCCGCCCTAACACCAGAACCCCTGACCCTGGGGCCATAAAATTCACAATTTTGGTAGAGGCATTCTTGCTCATCATAACTATGTACTTTGTTGGTTCATTTAATACCCAGGAGTAGAGAAGAAGATTTTCAAAGAAATAATGCTTTTTCACTACCTACTTATTTAGCCCCGCCCTAGCACTAGAACCCCTGACCCCATGGCCATGAATTTCACAATTTTGGTAAAGGACTCAATGCTGATTACAATCATGCAAACAGTTCGATTGCTTGATGTCCAGGAGTAAAGAAGAAGATTTTTAAAGATTGCATTAATTTTAGTGGTTTTGGCCCCACCCCTCAGGCTCCAGGGGGGCAGGGATCATGAAATTCACAATTTTTGTTCCCCTTCACCCATAGATGCTTTGTGCCAAATTTGGTTGAAATTGGTTCAGTGGTTGCAGAGAAGAAGCTGAAAATGTTCAAATGTTAACACACGACGAACGACGAACGACGAACGACGGACGACGGACGACGACGGACGAAAACGGATAGCAATAGGTCACCTGAGTTTACTCAGGTGACCTAAAAAGACAATATTAGTTAGAACAATTTATCAATGCTTCATTTTACAATGATGTACATTTTATGATAAACTTTTAAAAAACAAACTTCTTTAGTGAAATCGTTGACTGTTCCGCATACCCGGTATTTGTTACGATTTTTTTAATCTTTTGTTTTCATTGATTTTATTTTGGCGATTACCCTTATTATCATAACTTGTTTTTGTAAATATGTCTTGTTTAGAATGTCCTAATGAGAGATTCAATTTAACTTCCTCATAAACTCTAACTGAATGTAAGGAAATTCCTAAAAAACGGAAATTCATATTATAAAGCTTTATAAGCTAACATAACGTTTTGAATATGCTAGCAACATTTTCAATTACCTCATGAAGTTTCATCGTTATATGAATTTCATGTTATGTCAGATAAATATATATAATTTATTGATGGTTAGATATTTATAGTTAGGTATTTTCCTTTTATCTTTGCGTTAACTTTTTTTTATTTAAGGATATTTAATTTTGTTATTCTATTATCTTTCTTATGCATGTAATTGTGTAAATAGCTTGTAACATTCAGGATTGTATTCAAAACCATATGTAAAACCAGTACCAGGATATTAAAGAATTACTTTAGGTATTCTTATTTGTTGTTCATGTGTTTAAAATTAAACTACACAGTACTTTCATTTAAATTGTACTACAAACTACAAATTAAGCAGATAGCACAAATTCATTCAAATGAGTGAACATACATAAGGCTTAAGATTAATGAATGAATTTTAATGCGGAAGGCTAGTTTCACCATTAATTCTGTTGGAAAATCTCTGATCAAGTAACTCTTATTGCATGCACGATAAATGCAGATTCCTCATTTATCAATGAGTGCCGAATATGGGTCTAAATTTGAAGCCGTTTCCCTATATGAGTGAAAAGTTCAAAATAGGATGTAAAGCAAAATACAATCATTATTTTTGTAAAACTAGTACCAAAATAGATGACTTCCTCTCACAATTTTTTTTCTGACCAGACAAAAAGATGGAATTTGCAGACTGTGATTATTAAATTACTGCTTAACATGCATTCTCTGTAAGCACCAAAAAATTTACTATAGGGCTTGGAAACGACATATCTCCGATTTTGATGAAATTTGCACCACAGGTACACCTTGGTACAAAACCAGCAAATATGGTGTTAGAAGTTTCCCACGTGCACCCGGTTGCCATGGAGACGGATCCATTGAATTTGGCTACTTTCGGCCATTTTTGACCAAACAAAAACATGAAAATTGAGGAAATATGAATGCATTTTTATCTTTATGTTGTGAACTCAAATATAAATCTTTGTATCATAAGATAACATCAACTGTTAAAGAATACAGGGCATATAACCAGTTATTCCAGAATTGACCCCACTCTTAGAAAACGGTTCTGCAAAATAGCATAGTTTCTCAAAATTTGAAAAATGGAAAATTTGGCATTTTTTGAGAAATTTAAGGTTAAATAAAAAAAATTGTCTACGGAAATTTTTCAAATCATATGCGTGTCGTCAAACTTCAGTATTAGCAGTGTCCCCTCATGAAAAAATTGGAGTGGGATCTCAATGCTTTTTTTAGTAACATGTATCTAAAAATAGACATATTTCAGAAAAATCCAAAAAATGACATTTGGGCAGAGTTAAAGATGCCATTGCTAGGTAATTGTAAAATATACTGTAAAAGTCAATGTGCTAATGTCAGAGACTGGACACCAATAACTACCATGCATATTATTTTCAGGGATTTCCGTTTTCTATTTATAGCTTCAAATGCCTAAATATAGACATGTCTCATACTCATAAAATGATGAAAAATGTCAATTTTCGGTCATTTTGAAGCTCCACTGAATCAAAAATAATAAAAATATGGATCTCTCCAATATTTCATCAATAAGAACAAGGAATAGTACAATATCTCACAAATTATTGAGGACAGGCTCTCTTCTCTATAAATAGTACAAATGTCTAAAAATAGATACATATGAAATTAACTGTTTAATGTTGATTTTCCACTAATTCTCAAATTAGAGATGGGAAATTTACCGACTTACTGTGATTAACTGTAACTGATATTATGTGACTGACAAGAACAAAAGAACATTCAATGGAATGCAGCATGATAAGCAGAGGTTTCCATTTCTATTTATAGTAACACATGTTTAAAAAAAGACGTAATGCAAAATATGGGGAAAATGTTGTTTTTTGTACTTTTTTCTAAAATTTTGGATTAATAATTGCTGACTATCTGTTTTTAATTGCTATTGGCATATGGTGACCGACATGTAAAAGAAAGCCTTTTATCAAATACAAAATGAGAAGCAGAGGTTTCCATTTCTATTTATAGTAACACATGTTTGAAAATAGACGTACTGCAAAATATCAGAAAAATGTAGTTTTTTGGTACTTTTTTCTCACATTTTGGTGAACAATTGCAGACTTAATGTTTTTAACTGCTAATTGGCATATGATGACCAACAAGTAAAGGAAAGCATAGACGAAATACAGAATGAAAAGCAGAGGTTTCCATTTCTATTTATAGTTACACACGTTTTAAAAATAGACGTGATGCAAACTATCGGAAGAATGTAGTTTTTTGTACTTTTTACTAAATTTTTGGATGAATAATTGTTGACTACCTGTATTTAACTGCTAGTGGCATATAGTGACCAGCAAGTAAAAGAAAGCATTATATCACATACAGAATGAGAAGCAGAGGTTTCCATTTCTATTTATAGTAAAATGAGTTTAAAAATAGACATACTGTAAACTATCGGAAGATTCATTTGTAGTTTTTTGTACTTTTTTTCTCACATTTTGGATGAATAATTGCTGACTGTCTGTTTTTAACTGCTATTGGCATTCAGTGACCAACAAATAAAAGAAAGCATATATGAAATGCAGAATGAGAAGCAGAGGTTTCTATTTCTATTTATAGTGACACATGTTTGAAAATAGACATGCTGCAAACTCTCGAGAAAATGTAGACTTTCGCACTTTTTTCCCTAACATCAGGGATGGTCAAAGTGCAGACAAACGGCTTTTATTTGTTATTGACAGAATGTGACTAACGAGTATGAAAAAGCTTTAGCTAAATCGATAAGAATAATGTTTAAGGGTATTTTTACATTTCTGCCTATAGTAACACATATTTATACCCCACGCAACTAGCTGCGGGAGGTATAATGTTTTTGACCCGTCCGTCAGTCAGTCCGTCAGTCAGTCCGTCCTCTTTTTTTGTCAGCGCAACTCCTCATAAACCGCTGCACAGAATTTCGTCAAACTTTGCAGGTATTAAGGACACAATGTGTAGATGTGCATATAACCAGGAAATTCCGATTCCATTATTTTTTCGGGGAATTTCCGTACTTTTAACTTAGGCATTTAGCCATATTTTGAATATAGAGATGAACAGTTTGTCAGCGCAACTCCTCATAAACCGCTGCACAGAATTTCGTCAAACTTTGCAGGTATTTAGGACACAATGTGTAGATATGCATATTTTCAGGAAATTCCGATTCCTTTATTTTTTCCGGGAATTTCCACACTTTCCAACTTAGACTTTTTGGCCATATTTTGAATATAGAGATGAACAGTTTGTCAGCATCACTCCTCTTAAACTGTTGTACATAGTTTCGTCAACCTATGCTGTTATTTAGGACATATTCCATTATTTTATCCCAAAAAAATTTTGCCTATTATTCAAGAAAATTTCTTACCCCCCCCCCCACTTCAAATTAATGTTTGGATTTGTATAATGCCAAGAAATTTTGATTCCATTATTTATCTAGAAACTTCATTTCACATTTAAAGGTCCTCATATGCAAGACATTTTGATGTGAAGATTTTTTTGCCATTATTGCCCTTTTTGATCTATACTATGTATTTAAAGTGCACTGTGCCTTTCATTGTGTGTTTCACCGTCAAGTTTTGGGGGAGCGTGGGGTATGTGTACTTTTTCTTTCATTATAAATAATCAGGAAAATAAAGAATCATTCGTTTTTCTCAATTTAGGGATATAAAATTTGCAGTCAAACTTTCATTAGCTGTAACTGACATGGCTAATTGTATTCGGTGCGCCAGCGCGTCCACCTCATTCCAATACATGTATTACAAAAGTATGTTCTCCCTGCATTAAAACACTCAAATGACAGGATTTTCTTTATAAATTAAGCGTTTTATATTCAGGTTGACAGCCCAAGCCCAATTGAATTTTTTTTGTTAGGTGGATCCAGAAAATTTTCCCTAAGAGGCGGTGGCTCAAATCACTATGTCAGTTTTAACTAGAACTGTCCAAACGGGACTAAATACCCCCGCTGGGTTTTTCAGAGGTGCTAAATCATGAATATTTAATGGATCTTATTCTAAGAGCAGAGAGAATCGGAATTTCCTGGTAATATGCACATCTACACATTGTGTCCTAAATGCCTGTAAAGTTTGACGAAATTCTGTGCAGCGGTTTATGAGGAGTTGCGCTGACAAACTGTTCATCTCTATATTCAACGTATGGCCAAATGCTTAAGTTAAAAAGTACGGAAATTCTCGGAAAAAATAATGGAATCGAAATTTCCTGGTAATATGCACATCTACACATTGTGTCCTTAATACCTGCAAAGTTTGACAAAATTCTGTGCAGCGGTTTATGAGGAGTTGCGCTGACAAACTGTTCATCTCTATATTCAAGTTATGGCCAAATGCCTTAGTTAAAAAGTGCGGAAATTCCCGGAAAAAAATGGAATCGCAATTTCCTGGTAATATGCACATCTACACATTGTGTCCTAAATACCTACAAAGTTTGACGAAATTCTGTGCAGCGGTTTGTGATGAGTTGCGCTGACAAAAAAAGAGGACTGACTGACGGACTGACTGACGGACGGGTCAAAAACATTATACCTCCCGCAACTAGTTGCGTGGGGTATAAATATATGTTACTATAGGCAGAAATGTAAAAATACCCTTAAACATTATTCTTATCGATTTAGCTAAAGCTTTTTCATACTCGTTAGTCACATTCTGTCAATAACAAATAAAAGCCGTTTGTCTGCACTTTGATCATCCCTGATGTTAGAAAAAAAGTGCGAAAGTCTACATTTTCTCGAGAATTTGCAGCATGTCTATTTTCAAACATGTGTTATTATAAATAGAAATAGAAACCTCTGCTTCTCACTCTGTATTTCATATATGCTTTCTTTTACTTGTTGGTCACTGAATGCCAATAGCAGTAAATTATTGTCTGCAATTGCTCATCCAAAATGTGAGAAAAAAAGTACAAAAAACTACAATCTTCCGATAGTTTACAGTACCGTATAAGTAGAAATTTTAGCGAGGATTTAATTTTGGCATTTTTAGCGAGGGTACTGAGATCGCTAAAATTTGATATCGCTAAAAATTAATTGCGTTTAATTTGTAATAGGTTCTTTAATGAACATTTTAAAATCGCTAAAATTACATCTCGCGAAAAATAAAATACCAGTTTTTAAGGACAAATCGCTAAATTTGCGTCTCGCTAAAATTTCCACTTATACGGTATGTCTATTTTTAAACTCTTTTACTATAAATAGAAATGGAAACCTCTGTTTCTCATTCTGTATTTGATATAAGGCTTTCTTTTACTTGTTGGTCACCATATGCCAATAGCAGTTAAAAACAGACAGTCAGCAATTATTCATCCAAAATTTTAGAAAAAAGTACAAAAAATGACATTTTTCCGATAGTTTACAGTACGTCTATTTTTAAACACATGTTACTATAAATAGAAATGGAAACCTCTGCTTCTCATTCTGTATGTGATATAATGCTTTCTTTTACTTGCTGGTCACTATATGCCACTAGCATTTAAATACAGGTAGTCAGCAATTATTCATCCAAAAATTTAGAAAAAAGTACAAAAAACTACATTCTTCCGATAGTTTGCATCACGTCTATTTTTAAAACGTGTGTTACTATAAATAGAAATGGAAACCTCTGCTTCTCATTCTGTATTTCTATATGCTTTCCTTTACTTGTTGGTCACCGTATGCCAATTAGCAGTTAAGAACATTAAGTCTGCAATTGTTCACCAAAATGTGAGAAAAAAGTACCAAAAAACTACATTTTTCTGATATTTTGCAGTACGTCTATTTTCAAACATGTGTTACTATAAATAGAAATGGAAACCTCTGCTTATCATTTTGTATTTGATAAAAGGCTTTCTTTTACTTGTCGGTCACCATATGCCAATAGCAATTAAAAACAGATAGTCAGCAATTATTAATCCAAAATTTTAGAAAAAAGTATAAAAAACAACATTTTCCCCATATTTTGCATTACGTCTTTTTTTTAAACATGTGTTACTATAAATAGAAATGGAAACCTCTGCTTATCATGCTGCATTCCATTGAATGTTCTTTTGTTCTTGTCAGTCACATAATATCAGTTACAGTTAATCACAGTAAGTCGGTAAATTTCCCATCTCTAATTTGAGAATTAGTGGAAAATCAGCATTAAACAGTTAATTTCATATGTATCTATTTTTAGACATTTATACTATTTATAGAGATGAGAGCCTGTTCTCAATAATTTGTGAGATATTATACTATTCCTTGTTCTTATTGATGAAATATTGGAGAGATCCATATTTTTATTATTTTTGATTCAGTGGAGCTTCAAAATGACGGAAAATTGACATTTTTCATCATTTTATGAGACATGTCTATATTTAGGCATTTGAAGCTATAAATAGAAAACGGAAATCCCTGAAAATAATATGCATGGTAGTTGTTGGTGTCCAGTCTCTGACATTAGCACATTGACTTTTACAATATATTTCATAATTACCTAGCAATGGCATCTTTAACTCTGCCCAAATTTCATTTTTTGGATTTTTCTGAAATTTGGGCAGAGTTAGATACATGTTACTAAAAATAGCATTGAGATCCCACTCCAATTTTTTCATGAGGGGACACTACTAATACTGAAGTTTGACGACACGCATATGATTTGAAAAATTTCCGTAGACAATTTTTTTTATTTAACCTTAAATTTCTCAAAAAATGCCAAATTTTCCATTTTTCAAATTTTGAGAAACTATGCTATTTTGCAGAACCGTTTTCTAAGAGTGGGGTCAATTCTGGAATAACTGGTTATATGCCCTGTATTCTTTAACAGTTGATGTTATCTTATGATACAAAGATTTATATTTGAGTTCACTACACAAAGATAAAAATGCATTCATATTTCCTCAATTTTCATGTTTCTGTTTGGTCAAAAATGGTCGAAAGTGGCCAAATTCAATGGATCCGTCTCCATGGCAACCGGGTGCACGTGGGAAACTTCTAACACCATATTTGCTGGTTTTGTACCAAGGTGCACCTGTGGTGCAAATTTCATCAAAATCGGAGATATGTCGTTTCCAAGATTTTTTGGTGCTTACAGAGAATGCATGTTAACACTTTAAATATGTGCATAATTTATTTCTATATATCCCTCCTCCACCATTGGGATTGGGGAATTCGTTCACTGAGGTATCGGAGAGAACTTCAAGGGATGACATCGAACAAATACAGCAGTAGAAACCAAGAATAAAAAGATAGATCAACTTATCAAGGAGCGTAATTTACTTACAAGGGTAAACATAAGCACAGTATACAAATATCGGTATATGAATGGAAGTTCTGAATAATATATCTTATCAGTGTAATAACTTAACTAGGAGTGCGTGTCTTAGTTAGGGAAAGCATGAATTTTGTGAATAGATATTAGTCACGTGACCATTTGTTCTGTGTCTATAAATAAAATACCATATTCACACAAAATATCTCATAACCATAAATTCATATACGAGAAATCAGATCAAGTCACATTTGTATTTTATTTATGCAAAACTGATTACAAACAATCACTGATTACAAAAACTGCTCACTCATATAAAATGTTGCTTGAACTTCAATGATTTTCCATAGGAAATGTATTTAATAAGTAAAATGCAGACAATTATAGCATTAGCGTAGCTTGCGGGGCAAGGTTGAACAAAAGTGACACTTGAACTTGACAAACTCATAAAGGAATAAATAGAGAATATTACATACTAAAATCCATATCATATTTCATATAAGCCCGAGTGGCCCCATATCAGCCTGATATGGGGCCAGAGGGCTGATGTGACATATGATATGGATTTTAGTATGTAGTATTCTATTTATCATATATTTAAAACACCTAATATGCAAGTTCACATATGGTCATTGATGAATATTTCGTGCTTATTTGTGACATTTTTCTTTTATATCTTATAAAGCCAATTTTAGGTAACTGAAAAAATTAAGACCATAAATGTCAATAAAATATGATTTATTATGAATAATAAAATAAAATAAAGTAATTTGACTTTTAAACGTTATACAAACGTTACTTCCGGTTCGATATGGATTTTCGGACCGCCGGTCCGATACGTGATATGGATTTTCGGACCGGTCCGTGATATGGGGAATTGTGACGTCACCCGTATCACACCGTGCAGAATCGGTGTATTTACTACTAAGTATATGATAATAGCAATTATGTAATTATGTAGTTATCTCTCTTAACAGAGTTTCGATGAACCTTAAGTGAATCTAAAATCTTTAAAATATTATAATTTAAACTGTGATATACAAGGCTACATTCTTGCAATTATATTAACTGCATGTATTTGAATGTTTTATGGGTGAGACCAAAAACTTAATTAGAATACTATGAGTATTTTAAAAGAAAATCACATTTGTATGCGCGACCCTTTAATATAAATGTATGCAAAGTGAGGCTCGTATACTATTTCAATCATTCCGGAAATTGTAGTCCTTAATTAGCTTAGCTTTGAAAAAGGTATATTAATGAATTGATTAATAATGTCATATTTAAATGCAGAGGTAGGTTTCTGAATCTAGTTGCATAGTCCCCCTGTTTATAATAACTATAGACACTGAAATGATATACCTTAATACATGCTTAAATTTCTTTGGAAATTGAAAAAGTATAAATATTAACATATTTTCTTATTGTCAAGGTTTGATAATATTTCATTTATATATAAAAAAAAAAATCGACATCCCTTTATATTAAATTGTTCAAAATCGTGTTATTTTCTACAGAGTACATAAAACGACACTTTTAGTTATTTTCTTTTCTTTTTTTATTCCTTATTTGTAGATGTAAATTTGACTCAGGCATTCCTTTATCACTGTGTTACTGGTCTGTGTACATCTGTTATATGATTATCTTTGGAATTCCTTGATCTCTACAAACAAAAAATGAGGTCGGTGTCACCCGAATTAACCCAGATTCCACTCAGGTGAACTATAAATTCCATTCTTAAATGTTTATGAGTGAAGTACATTCAGCAATGCAACATTATTTTTTAAAATAAAAATAAAATTAACAAAAATAAAGAAAAGAAAATAATAATAAAACCGAAGTAAAAAAAAAATGAAAACACTAACAGCATTATCAAGAAAAAAAAAGTATCGAACAATGTTGTCTTTTATCAATTTTCAATGTGGAGTTGAAAGTCATTACATGACAAATTAGTCATGTAATCATTTTCAATTTCTGATTGATAATTAATTAAAGACAAAACTAAAGAAACAGGTCTCACACAAAGAAAGTTTAATGAAAAGAAACTCAAAACCTTTCCTTACTTTATCATGCTTATCAGATTAAAATATTAAAATTTTGGTAAGCATAATAATTTTATCTAAAAATGAGTTTATCGTCTTCGCACCAGATAGTAAGAAACCTGACACTAAGAAAACCATGTCCACTCTAGATACGTGAAGTGCTGCGGCAATATGTAACCCAAAAATTTGGAGATAGACTCTTTTCAACTTGTCAATTCAAAATCATTAGCAAACACCCCGAATGATAAGATTAATGGTCGTCTGACGGCCTTAACTGTCCGCCGTGCCCCATATCGAAAGCCCTCCAAAGAACACAGGAAAGATGAATTTTGACGACATTCTGATTAAGTTGGGGGAGTTCGGGAAGTATCAGAAACTCCTCTATTTCCTGGCTGTCTGTCTGCCCGGAATTAGCTGTGGTGTTTATATGGTCATTTCCGTTTTTCTGCTTGGTGTTCCGGATCATCGGTCAGTATTTTATTTCATGTTAACTTTGCGAAAAAGGTTCTTTCCGAAAAATATTTCGAAAAGTAAACAAATATGTAAATTCAATTTAATGTCAATATAAGAGTTTTTCTTTTTTTTAAACTAATTAACTAATTTTATAGTACGAATGTAAGTCGAGATTTTACTCTTAATACACATTAAGATTAATAATATTAATTTAACTCAATTTCGTAAAATGTAATTTGAAATTGTTTTAAACTATTCCTTTGACAGTGGTAAGATCTATGGTCAGGGATGCTTTAGCAAAAGAAAAGTCACAGTTCCGCGAAAAATGAGAAAATACTGTGTCACTTTGATAATTCAATAAAACGTCATTCGCTACGGTTTTAAAGTAATTTCGCTACAAGAAAATCTGGTCCTATCTCTTGTAATGTTTGAATTTTTTGATCACATAGAGAAACAATAAAACATTGATGTAGCGATCAATTTTCACGCGGGAAATCAATGGAAATGAGTCTTGATCATCAAATAGCTTTGGTATATGTGAAAAGGCATGCGTCTAATTGATGGAGACGATAGTCGCGAATATTTTGAAAACTTATAGTCGGATAAAAACAAACAAAATGATACCATCTTAAACTTGATCAATTCCTCAAGTAAATGTTGGTTACATAAAATATAAATTCAAGTTAGACACATGCATCACCTAGTATATTCAAAAATGAATATAATTTACAATTTTAGAATATAAAGAATATAAAACACGAACCTTGCATGGTACGTTTTTATGCGATAATAAAAATTCGATATTCTAAAAAAAGGGACTAGCCGTTTTTTCGATAGTAAATGATAAGCAACTTTACATATTATATATGAAAAACATATATATTTTTACAGATTCACCTTACGGAAGTAAATATATTATGTATCTCGTTTATAAAGGTAAAGAACAATCTGATTAACAAACGATTCAATTTTTATTCCGGTATATAAAACCAGTAATTCTGAATAACTACTCCCACCCAAATCCCCATACACCAACAATGAAACTTATATGTATAGAGCAGCCCGGAGGACCGGGCTGCAATTAAATTGTATGAATATTAATCATAGGCGCTTGGGTCAAGGACACTGTATTTTTTCTACATAATGTATTGTCGAGGAAATTCGAACTATACTCGTAACATTTTTTTTCAGTGTGCAGTGTTAATTTTCAGTTTTTTGTAAACCTTTCTGCTTCATATACACTAGAATGTCGCGGAAATTCTATTTTATGCACGCTTTAAAAATGGCATATCCCACTGTATACTAAAGAGAAACAACGCTTGCAACTTCATTTGCCCCTTTCCGTGCCCCAGACTCGATTTTTTCCTTTTAAAAGTTATATGCGCCGCTTACCAGCTGAATTACGAACCCCCATCTCTCCAGAAAATTCTTATGTAATGATAAAAATCCTCAGGTATTAAATTTTCATCCATCTTATATTTTTAATCAATTATTTCTCAAAAATTTCCATCGATTTATCCTCTAATCACGGAAGTCACCAGAATTCCAACATCCGAAACCCAAAACGGACGGACAGAAAATTAATTGACAGTTCTGAAAATCGCAAGGATCAGAGTATATGCCGATTAAAACTGTCTAAAACTTCTTATATTATCACTGACAATATATAATATTATCTTTAACCTGTATCTAATCAAAGGTATATAGATAAGATAATATAAGATATGTTTTATTACTAATTCAGTGCCCAAATGAGCATAAAGAGTACAAACTTACAAGAGAAAGGCCTAATATATAGATGACAGAAAAAGGAAAAACAAAACAAAACATTTAGACATACATGAACCTATACAAACATGTACATGAAATAGACATATGACTCTTCAATGTTGTGACGCGCCAAGCAAAAACCTCCCTTAAGTGAAAATTTTGACAATTTCAGTTTTTTATTGATTCTTATAGAACTTTTCCTTCTGATTCTAATGATATACAGCATAACATATATTTCTCATAATTACGTGTTGAAATAACGCATCAAAATAAAAGAAATATATGCTTTGACGTCAACTGCGCAAATAAAGGCTACAGAATTGTTCCTACGTGTATACTAGTATTAATGGGAGACATATTTCACTAACAATACATGTTCACTTCCTTATTTTGATTCAGTGGATTTTCAACAATAAATAATAATAATTAAGATATGAAATGGTGCAAAAAAAAAAATAATTTTTAAAATATACATTTCCTTTTTACAGTTTATACGTAATCATATACATTTACAAATCACGATATTTAATATCACATGTAACTCAACATTTCATAACAGAAGATACTTTTAAAAGTTAAGATTGTGTCACACAGGTTTTAATCCAAAGAAGTAATTTTGAGCTGTCATTCTTCGTTCTGAACCGGGGGACAGGTCACATCTTTCCAAGGATTGGTTACGAAAGGTCGGATCCGGCTATAAAGGTATGCCTGCCTTTCTCGTGTCAGACCTCCTGGTGAAATCTCTGGAGGTCGCGCATCATGAGCAAAATGCCTTACATCAGATTTCAAAAGTCTCACAGGAATCTCCTCACCATCACTAGACTTTTTGCAAAGTACATACCCTGGACTGTCATGGCAAAATCGAAAGATTTGGAATCTGCGCAAACCCTTGAGTGGATCAAAGTGCTCGGAGAAGAACTGCACCCAATCCGACCACATCCAAGATTCCTCCTCAGCATATAAAACCGCATTGTTGGAGTAGCTGGACTTGTCAACAATAGATCTCAGTTGTTCGAGGGAGTTGCAATCACTTCTCTTGTAGAGGCGTTTGATATGTGCAAAATTCGAATCCACTAAGCATCTAAAAAGATTTTTTGAGTTATCTTATAAAATCATTAAAATAATTCTGAATTTAGTTCACATGAAAAGGTGTCTTTTTCGCTTTTAAGAAAGTAATTTGCAAAAATGTAAATACCTTGCATGTCCTGGAATCTGCATCATGTATGTTATTTGTCTATGTAGACCAAGCAGAATTCTCCAGCAGAAGTATGCCAACAAATATCGATTCTTATTTTGACCTAATGGTACAATTAAAATCAATTTTATTATTTAGGAAAAAAAATAGGATCGGATACCGGTAAACTGAAAGCTTAACAACAGAATTACCTGCACAATTGTCTGCATGAACAATGCACTCGTTTTCACCTAAACCAAAGTTGTGTAAGCAGTGATGTAGCATTGATATTACAGCATTTGGTCCATGTGTCTTCGATCCATTTTCCCCTGAAAGTGTTATTCAATTTCATTAATTTACATAAAAAAGTAGTTTAATTAGAAATAGTCTAATTTTTTATTGTGAGGTAACGTCCATGTAATATAGTTGCATACCTATAGTTTCGTTTTCATCGACCAGGTAGTTATACTGCCTTGGAATTCCATCTACTCTCACTCCAAAAAGTTGAACTTTGCGAGGAACCAGGAAGTAAAGTGGGCCCATTTGTCTGGAGTGATGAGGCAAAAACATTTGCTGAGAAAAATCAAAAGTAAAGTGAACTTTAGTATAAGGCTTAGAGCATGGATCTACAGGTCCATATCCTCTTGTGATGCCTTGAAGCTCTGTTACAGAATCTGTCACGGCTTGTTGGTAGGCTTGTTTTTCTCTTGTTGCCATTTGAAGGTGATTTTGGAAATTAATCGTAGCCTCTAGTTTCTCCGCATCACCAACAGCTTCTCTAATAGCATTTCTATGCTTTTCACACAAATGACACACATCGGTCCGTGGATTACTTATTTTGATGTGAGGTGTGCATTTCAACCACACGTCCTTAAAAGAGGATAAACCTAAAGGACGTATCCCGGTCATTCCACAATCCTCTGTATATTGCCTGTAAATTTCATCTTTAGTGTTGGAACATGGTAAGTAAACTTGAGGTTCTGGACCACCGCCCCCGTGCCCAGCCGGTTGTGGAATACCATTTTGAGTGGCGTAGTTTTGCAAGTATTGAACAACATTAAAAACCTCATCGAACTTGAATGCGTTTGGGGCTTTTCTACCCTTGTTTCCATGAACTCGTGGGGTTACTCCGTGTGTTTGAACATGCTTTTGAAGACTATCTAAAGTATGTTCTTTCACATCGTATACAATCTCAAAAGCAGCTCTACAGATTTGTTGACTACGATAAGTGTACATATATCTCACTCTTTTTCGAGTACTTTTAGGTTTTGGACGAAATACGAAATCATTTAATGTTGTCATTATCATGACTTCTTTTTCAGTTTTTTCTAGTTCTCGTATTGAGTATATGTGATCAACAATTTCCTGTGTTGAGAAATTGTTGAGACACATCTTCACACATTTGCATCCTCTTTGGATCACATCAAAAATGACATCTTCCTCAGTATCACTTAATCGTTCGTCATTTTCATCCGAATTGAAAAAATGTTCTGCTCGATTCTTTATTGATAAAGGTTCATCAACTTCGGAATCATCATCAAAGGAAGTATCTTCTACAAAATTTGATTTACGCTTTCTGCCACTTACTCCAAAATGTTCGTTTAATCTAGCTCCTACCAAAAAAAAAATTAATAAAAATCAAGCACATATAAAATATAAGTGACTCTATAACAAGGTTTCGTGCATTCCAAAATGTGTTTAATAAAAAATCCATATATTACATTAATCATTTATTTATTATGATAAAAATATTTGTTCAAAGTACAATCCTTGCATGTTTGATATTGGGGGGGGGGGGGTATAGATGAAAATGGTTACTGAAGTCAAAATGAAATATATGTTTTTGTTTTCCTTTGCCCGATCCACCCTCGATTTAAAATGTGTCTGCTTTCCCCTTTATCTTTACTACTACATAAAAATTATAGACGAATTTTTTTTGTGGTTTGAACCGGTAAATCAGTCGAGAACTTCTCTTGTTTAGAACTTATTATTATTTTTATTTATTTATTAATTTTTTTTTTTTTTTTTTGGGGGGGGGGGGGTAATAGCACAGGTTAAACTCTAGTTGATGTTCAAATTTTTTAGATATTAAAAGATTAAAGAACTTACGGTAAATCTTAACAATTTTGTGAAGAATTTTATGCCTTGTTTTAATTGATTATTCATGAGATCTAATACTTTAACTTGGTATATAAACCATGTTTGTACCAGGGATGGGGTCAATTACTTTAAAAAGTAATTAATTAAATTACAATTACTTTGGCTTTTTCTTCAATTAAATTACAATTAAATTACAGGCTTCCTAAGACATGTAATTAATTAAATTACAATTACTTTACAAAAGTAATTAATTAAATTACAAATTACATTTTCAATTTTTGAATTTTTTTTATAATCATATGAATAGACAGGATCATTCACTTGTCTATAAGCGCTGCCTCTGCACAAACAATACAAATAATATGCTAGTAGGCATAGTGTATCTTTGTGGTTTAAATCATGACTTTTATTTATATGACAGTAAAGAAATATTCAAGATCAGTTTGATGCAATTGCCTCCACACAAAACCTACATGTACATAAATTGCTTGGGTTATGATATTTGATTAACAGGGTTTTCTTTAATAGAGTAAATTAAGTCGCAACTATTATATATAACCCCCTCACATTAAATATTTCTTTTAAAGGTAACCTTAACATCCTAAATTGCTTCTTATGTTGAACATTTTTACTTCATATTTATTTAATACTTGTATAAAATATTTTACTTCATATTCATATAATACTTGTACAGAACATATCTTTTTCAGATACAAAATTTATTCATAAAATTCTGTTTTGATGTTAAAATAATTATCAAATTGAAAGTTTTTCTTGTTCTCAAACCAGCGGAGCATTTTTAATTGAGATAATTATCCCCATGCATTGGCTTTGTCATCATAATCATGTAATGAATATGTCTAAAGAGGGATTGATTTAAATGTTTTGATTGCAATTTACAGCTGTGCTCTGTAGGGCAATTATCTCTCAATACCAATAAGAGAGAACTTCATTAATGACACACACATTCCTTTTCTTCTTTTTTTTCTTGACACAGACATTCTTATTCTAGGTTGATCAAACAACAGAGATTGAAATATAATAAATTATGTGTGTTTCATAGCTGAATAGACCTTAGAATTGTGGTGCAAATTTAGATAAACATAAAACAAAAAAGTTCAAATTTCATATAATGATTAGAAAGAAACTACATTATAATTATAAAATAATCTGTCTTCTGTATAATTGAAGGACTGAGGATTTGTTTTGCAATAAAATAAAAGACAGTATAACGGGGAGGTCGTGGTGACAATGTATCATGAATGTGTATTATATAAAGTAATTGAATGTAATTGAAAAAGTAATTGAAATTACATGGTATTTTTCCAGTGTAATTAATTAAATTACGATTACAAGTAATTGAAAAAATGTTCAATTACAAATTACATCCAATTACTTCAAAAAATGTAATTAATTACAGTCAATTACAATTACTTTTTTCAATTACCCCATCCCTGGTTTGTACCAGGTCCTCTAACCCTTTATTTATTTAAATCTTAGGAGGCCTGAAACAAATGCATGTGATTTTTTTTAAAGAATGACATTGGGTCTTCCTTTGTGTTTGTAGTAAATTGATTACTGTATCATATTTTTAAAACAAAATGATGAATGATTTTCTTGCAATGGAACGGCCATTCATTCTTGAGTTTTAAATTTACTCGGCCAAGTCATGAAGGCATCTTCGCTAACCAAGGGTTTCTGATAATAGTACAGTTTTGCCTATTAATGGTTGTAAATTTATCTCTATTCACACACACAATTGATAAGCATTTTGTTAGCATATTGTAACTGCATTAAATAAATTCTCGAATATTCTCGAAAGAATTTCATTTCTGAAAAAAATTTAGAGTGGTGCCCCTTTGTTTACATTAGCAACAACTTGGCAACAAATTTATACTGATCGTTTTCATACTGTCGTAATCAAATAATCTGAATTTCAAACATCCCTTTATATTCCACATTATTCAATAAGCATAGCCACAGGAGTTCGCAATTTTATCAATAAAGTCAATAGAAATCACTCGATTGACCAAGCCATGAGCTCTGCGTAAATTATGCTTACGCGGAGTTTGTGCATGAAGGTAATTAATCCTGTGCACCAGTGCGGTATAATGTAATGACAATTCAAAGTTTATATTATATTTCTAGAAACTTTTGAAATATGAATACTAAATTTCTCATTTGAAGTTTTAAAAAAATTAATAAATCCACACCTGCTCGCATGCATGCGATCGAAAAAGTCGCATTTGCATGTAGATCTACCGATATACAATCAACATGACAGTATATTGGTCCAACAAGTTTCTCGAATATTTTTTTTCTCATTCAGAATATATTCTATCTCTAATTAAAAAAAATAATCAACTTAAATAAGTTTTTGCAAATATATTATGCTGATGTAAGGCTCAGTAAAAAAAAAAAAACTCACCTGAAATTCCTCCATAACGTTGTTATTATAGCTTGAACAAGGAAGTTAAACACATGGCAGACGAGAATACAGCGTTTACGTCCTTATGATATTTAGACGCGTTTTCTGACGTTACGTCATAATAGATATAAGGGAGGTTTTTGCTTGGCGCGTCACATATATATATATATATGTATCATATTGTGGTATGGGGCATCAGTATTTAGGCCTAATGGCATTTAATTAATGTACATGCATTTTTGAACTTAATGTTTATAAGACAGATAGAGAGAAAAAAAAATGCAAAGTACATTAGTAGTAGAGACTGAAGTACACATGAATTGAATAATTATGTATTTCCTAACATTTTTACTTTTATCATTTTTTAATGAGATTTTTTCTCTTAATAAAAAATTTCGATAAAAAGTCACATAGTTTAAATAATACATTGTGATCTTCATTTGCCATAATCCATAAAAATTTTTGATTGTTAGACAGAGTGTTGAAATATTTATAATTGTCACTTAAAAAGTTAAACAAAACTTTCCTTTCTTCATTATATAAAGAACAATTTGTAAGGAAATGGATTTCATCTTCAATACAATTTGAATTACAAAGAGTACATGTCCGTTGACTTCTTTCTAGAGGGATCTTTTTTCCATTAATACCTTTTGTATATTCATATCTACCACTTTCAATTCTTAATTCATGTGCACTTATTCTGAATTTACACAGTATTTTCCTCTGTTCAAAAGACTTTAAAGATAATAAATATATACTAGTACATGTAGACGGAAAAGGGGGGGGGGGGGCAAATCTAAATACAGTTGTGTTTCAGGTTTAACATTATTTAAAAGATTTAAGAATAAATGAAACAATGCAGCAAGTTTATTTGTACAAACACTGCATGTTTTCCTGTACTATTACTGGTGACTTGATCTGAAAGACGCAATCAAAAGCTGTGTATATGCCTGAATAAATATACAAGTTGAATAATCTTTTTAAACAATTTTTTACTATTACTACAGGTGACTTGATCTGAAAGACGCAATCAAAAGCTGTGTATATGCCTGAATAAATATACAAGTTGAATAATCTTTTTAAACAATTTTTTGAAACTGCCTAATATCAAATATTTTTGCCAAAAGGAATGTTAAGTGTATTTTGTCTCAAGATTTGTACATGTATAAAATTCTTATTAATACTTCTTGTGTTTTGCCACTGATTCTGCGTACATAAATTGATAATAGAGCTACTTACTTATATTTTGACGGCTCATATCGGCCATCGTGAATTTGGCACCTACATGTACATTGTTCCCCTAACTCGGTATATTAATTACATCGTAACGACAGCTAATTCCCATCACTCCCTACCCTACACATTTTTTTTCACATTTGGTGCAAAATGGTTATTGCATCTATTTGTGAGAGAGAGAGAGAGAGAGAGAGAGAGAGAGAGAGAGAGAGAGAGAGAGAGAGAGAGAGAGAGTCTACACCCATTGAACTTCCCACATCGTTCTCCTGAAATACACTATTAGTTTTGACAGATTTTCTTGCTTTCTTTCTTTTCTTTTATTATTTATTTATTTATTTATTGTTCGTTTAAGTTTTCATGCATTGATTTCGATTAATAAAAACTGTTGAACAATAAGACGCCCCCCCCCCCTTCCGTCTATCAATTAAACTTTAATTTCCTTTGATTAAGGATACAGGTTAAAAATATTATATACTGTCAGTGATAATATAAGAAGTTTTAGACATTTTTAATCGGCATATACTCTGATCCTTGCGATTTTCAGAACTGTCAATTAATTTTCTGTCCGTCCGTTTTGGGTTTCGGATGTTGGAATTCTGGTGACTTCCGTGATTAGAGGATAAATCGAGGGAAATTTTTGAGAAATAATTGATTAAAAATATAAGATGGATGAAAATTTAATACCTGAGGATTTTTATCATTACATAAGAATTTTCTGGAGAGATGGGGGTTCGTAATTCAGCTGGTAAGCGGCGCATATAACTAAATCGAGTCTGGGGCACGGAAAGGGGCAAATGAAGTTGCAAGGTATACAGTGGGATATGCCATTTTTAAAGCGTGCATAAAATCGAATTTCCGCGACATTCTAGTGTATATGAAGCAGAAAGGTTTACAAAAAACTGAAAATTAACACTGCACACTGAAAAAAAATGTTACGAGTATAGTTCGAATTTCCTCGACAATACATTATGTAGAAAAAATACAGTATCCTTGACTCAAGCGCCTATGATATTAATGTATCAAACTAATACATGAAAGAATCAAATGTTGAACATCTTGTAAATTTACTTGAGCAAAAAAAAAAGACAATAACTTTTAACTAAACCATGCAAACAAACCAAACATTTAAAAAATATGAGAGAAAATAAAAATAAATTTAACCATTTATTTTTTTGGATATATGACATAATATGCCAAATAGTTCTAATCATATCATTTTGATTAAACTTGTGTGTTTTTGCTATATTCAAAAACTAAGGGTACAAAAACACAGTTTCAAACATCCAAATTAGACGTTGGATATTACCAAACTGAAGTAGAGATTTCTTTTTTCTGTTTTATAGATGTGCATTACCTCTCATCCAGAACGACACATATGCCATTCAAAGTGAGACCCATCGATCATTGATTGATCTGTATATTCCAAACACCGATCCCGATGATGATAAATTGGAATACGACAGATGCAGTTACTATGTCTATGAAAATACGTCATTTATCAGCCCTAATGCCTCCCGACACAAAGAAAAGTGCTCACAATGGGTGTATAGTGAGGATGTTTTCAAGTCTACTTTTGCAAAAGAGGTAATAACAGCACGACATTTAACTCTGGGCATGACATAGTTTCGACTTTTTACTGACTACTTTTTCTCATTGTGGTATCAAAAATATTTACATATCATTTGTTGGGATTTCTTAACACTATCGCAGGGTTTTATGTTGAGCTCACAAACATCTCAACTTCTAACGATATGGAAACCTTAATCTCAGAATCCCATGGGAGAATGGTGGGATTTTCAATCCCACCATTCTCCCATGAGAGAAAAAAATGTCAGGTTGGATATTTTCTCCCATCGGGATTTTTTCTCCCACAAATTTGTTCAAATGGGATAAAACCCATGGATATTGACAATTAAACAATTTCTTCAATACATAGTGAAACATGAAATATCAGTATCTTATACAGTGTGACAATGATAAATTTCTCATCATAATATATCGGTATAAAATACCGGTATACCAGTTATAACAATGTCTATTAGAGAAAATAATTCAATGTCAATATCCGTGGGATTTATCCCATTTGAACAAATTCATGAGAGAAAAAATCCTTTAGGAGAAAATATCCTATCTGCCATTTTTTCTCCCATTGGAGTAACGTTGGATGGTTGGTGGGACTGAAAATCCCACCATTCTCCAATGGGATTCTGAGTTTTAGGACTCCATATGTTTAGAAGTTGAGATGTTTGTGAGCTCAACATAATACCCTGGAATACTGTTAAGAACTACCACCAGGTGATAAAAAATATTTTATATATCATAATTAGAAATGGTAGTTAAACGCCTGGACTATGTTGTGTCCAGAGGTAAGTGTCGTACTGTTTTATATGAAATAAAATTAAGTTTTGTCCTCGGGAAAATAGACAAAAATACGTAGGAAATTTAAATTTAATTACACATTAAACAGATAAAAGACATTTATAAATTTTAGCTCAAATGGGATGACAAACAAATAATTGTTGTTATAATATTCGAAGATAAATTTGGTGTGTGATGACCGCTACAAAACATCCCTAGCCAAGTCCTTGTTCTTCCTCGGCGTCCTACTCGGTGCCCTCGGGCTCGGGATTCTGTCTGATGCGTGAGTACAACAAAATGTAAATCAAATATATCTATTTAAAACACAGGGTTTGAAATGAAGACTTTTTCTAAATTGTTGGAATTGAAAATCTATTTCTTTTCAACTTAATAAGAGACCATAAACAGCAGTTTACGCTGGTTATTCATATGAAATTGATTAGAAATATATTATAATTATGATCACTTTATGCGCCAAGGGTTTGGGTTTTATATTACAGAATTGGCCGGAAGAAGACCCTATGTTTGTCTGTCATTGCGATGATGGCCTCTACCATAGGACTAGCCTGGGCCCCCAGCTACCCCGTGTTTGTCCTGATCAGAATCTGTGTTGGGGCCGCTACATCCGGGGTATTCATGACAGGATTTGTGATAGGTAAAGATCATGTATATTAAGATTAGCTCTTATCTTATCTTAATTAGTTTTCATTTCTTTAGTTGTTGATTTTTAACGTGAAATTAAAGTTTAGTTAATCTTATGTTATAGACTGAACAGCCGTATCTAAAATGTCATCAACACCATTTACACGAAAATTTCCCCGACAAACTTTGCTTTTTTTAGCTGCTCACCATCAATCTCGCACCAGAGGACGCGCTCCTCAAGTTCACACTTACAAAGTGTTGGAACGGAGCTAGCTGCAAAAATGAAGTCCTCTCCTTTTCTAGCCATAAAACATCCGATAAAAAATCGGAGAGGGCTACATTATTGCAGCTAGTATGGAGCGTAAAACGTTTTGCTGAATCGCTCACCATATCAATTGTACTTGTCCTTTCATTTTTTAATAGCTGTAAATATTAACACCCTTCCCCGCAGTCACGCATTTTAACGCATATATACTATTTCCTATTTCTAACGCAAAATCACGCATTTACCGTTTGCACGTTTCTCCGCAATCACGCATTTTCACGCACTTTAAAAAGTTCATTTAATCTTCAATTTATTGCCAGTTCCAACAGTTTTATACTTGCTTGAATCTTATAAAATAAGAAAAGTTATTTTCTAATTAAAATATTATTTCAGAATATTATTTACGCTTTTAGAGAAATGTATACCCCGCTTTAAAGTTCTTGCGGGGAAATGGTAAAGTAATATTTCTATATATGACGCTAGGATTCAATGTATGTTGCATAGCAATTCTGTCAGTTGTAAACAGTAATTGTAACGTATATTGAATTGTGAGAAATTGAACTTTTCCCATTCGATCGATATGCATAACATTAAACCGTTAAAATGATGAAAGAATATTCAGTCTCTCTCAGGAAAATTTCAAACATAAGGAAAGAAATAAATCAACACTTGCCAAAGAATTATAAATAATACATTAATATTTCACAAAGTCGTTCTTTTTCCAATCAAGGTATGGAATTGGTAGGGCCTGGCAAGCGCCTCTTTGCTGGTGTTGTGAACGAGATTTTTTTCGCTGTGGGCCTCGTTCTCCTCGCAGGCGTGGCCTTCGCTCTCAGGGACTGGTTCTGGATCGAGTTATCTCTGTCCATTCCCACTGTTGTGTTCATTTCATTTTGGTGGTAAGTATCCTTTCAATGGATACTTGAAAAGTAGCTGAAATCACGTCACATTAAACTCCATCGCGTCAAAGTAGGCGCAACTGCATCACAGTAGGTACTGACTGAAAGGCTTTAATGACCATCCTCTATTGCACTTGTCTTGTTTTGCGTTAAAGCTGGCGACGTCTTCATACGAATTAAAATTTCTCTAGGAAAAACAAAATCAGAAATCCAAAGTATCATTATAAAACATATGAAGTAGTTAATTCGTCAATAAAACAAGACATTTTTAGTTCATTTATTTATTTTAATGATTTTACTTTTTATTACATTAAATTAAAAAAAAATGTATTTAAAAAAGAACAGTTTAACGACCATAATATTTGGTTACTATAAAAATTTCTCGTACGTTTTTTTTATGTTATAGCTATATTTA
Source organism: Saccostrea cuccullata (assembly GCF_032062105.1). Classification (NCBI taxonomy): domain Eukaryota; kingdom Metazoa; phylum Mollusca; class Bivalvia; order Ostreida; family Ostreidae; genus Saccostrea; species Saccostrea cuccullata. Next base: position 25,481 of record NW_026935203.1, on the reverse strand, counting down.
TAAATTTAGGCTGAATAATTAATTCCTTTTCATTTTTTGAGGAAATTAGCATTTTACCTGAATCCCCCAGATGGTTACTTAGTAAAGGACGAATCGACGAAGCAGAAGAGATATTACGAAAGGCAGCAAAAGTCAATAACGTCACACTTCCGGACAAACTGTTTGACGACGATGTCATGAAGAAGCCTGAGACTGCCGCCTTGTGGAATCTGTTTACTTCAAGAGTCCTACTTTTCAGAACTCTAATAATATTTTTTAACTGGTGGGTAAATATTTTCTTCGGGCTAGTTTTAAATAAAATGACACTATGGCTATTTAAATTGCATTTCTTATGTTTTACTTAGGATGGTCGTAAGTATGACGTATTACGGTTTGTCGTTAAACACCGGAAATCTTGGTGGAGATTTCTACGTCAACTTTTTGATATCCGGTGTGGTAGAATTTCCCGCCTATGCACTCTGTCTGATTTTGTTAGATAGATGGGGAAGGAAGAAATGTCACTGTACCTCTATGCTTCTAGGAGGAATTGCGTGCTTATGTACAATTTTCACGATCAGTTTTGGTGGAAAAGGTAAAAATATCATATTTGTAGTTTTTTTTCAATTATTATAATTAACGAGGCCCGATCTAGTTGAAAATTACGAAAACGGAATGATAAAAAATTTTAATATTTGGAAATATTTTTGTATGTATTATGCTAAGAAAAATTAGAATGAAATTTTATAACCTTGCCTTTATTGTAGTCAAATGGGGGCACTGTCAAGATATGACCATTTTTTGTGTTTTATACACAACAACATAGTAAAACCCTCCAATAAACAAAGAAATTAAGAATTTAAAAAAAATACAGGATGAAAATTTTTGTTTTTCACATATATCATGCAATTTTCATTCTTCTCATAAAAAATGAAAAGAAAATTGAAGGTAGTCTTTACTGCAGTGAAGAGGGGGCATATCGAAACACAAAATTAGCACTTATTTTATCCAACTAAACATTAAATAAATCGCCATGGGTGTACATAACATCAGCAAACGATTGCAATACTGCATTAGTTTCTAAAAAATAAATAATTCTTACATTTTGAAATAATTTTCTCTTCATGCTTTCTTTTTTTTTCTTTATACGCGACGTTGTTAAACGTGGAAAAGGGGGTGGGGTGGTGTGGGGGGTTAAAGGCGAAAAATGACGAATTTTACCAATATCGTGTAATATATAGAAAAATAAAATATATCGGAGGTTGCATTTAAATGATTCAAAGACTTATTTTTTTTTAATCAAGCTAATTCATGCATATTTAAGTCCTCAATAAAAAAGGTGTGTATAAAGACTTCAACATGTTCAAGGAGAAAGACTAAAATCGTTTACTTTCGGTTGCAGTGTTTGTTTTTTTTAACTCACAAATTGAAATAAAACAAGGTAAAATTAATGAATATGTACAAAGAAATTGATACCTCAAAATAAATCATATTCCAAAGTTGTTTATCAATTAAAAAAAATATTTAAAAAAAAAACATGTAAATAATAGACATACCAGCTTTTAACATGTACAGTCGATAGAGTTACCAGGTATGAAGGATCAGCGAAACACTTTAGCGCAATTTGACGTCATTTTAATTGTGATGTTATTGTGTTCAATTGTTACTGCAATCAAGGGTACTGTGACGTGCCTGAGTCGACGCTGCGTTAAAACGTATGCGCAGTTCAACTAGATCGGGCCTCGTTAACTTCAATAACAAAAAATCAAGAGAAAAATAATTAAATGCGCCAAACAATAATACTGTCGTTTACATTATTTTGACTAGAATTCCAATGGTTAACAACGACATTAGCTATGATAGGAAAACTTGGATCCGCCGCTGCATTTGCTGTGATCTATGTTTTCTCAGCTGAACTTTACCCTACTGTGGTCCGTAACGCCGGTATGGGAGCCAGTTCCTGTTGCGCACGCATTGGTGGAATATTGGCGCCATACGTAGCAGACTCGGTATAGTTTATATTGTAACAAATATTTTTTTTTTTAAAAAGTGAAAAATGGAAATCTATAGACTACACTTAAGGAATGAATTTAATAGCTACCCATTTTATACGGTATAAACTGGGTTGGGGCAGTTTACGCTTTATAAACCGCGAAGCGGTTTATAAAAAAGCGTAAACAGTTCCAACCCAGTTTATACCGTATAAAATGGGTAGCTATTAAATTCATTGCTTATAATTTAATTTTCATTCATTTGATGTAAGAAAAAAAGATGATTGTTCAAACAAAATGACTTCAATTTGTACAAAATTTGAATGTAACGTCAGGCGGATTGATACGTTTTTGACGTAAGTCATTGTGACGTAGGCAACCCATTTTATACGATATGAAGTAATTTTTTTATCCAATCAAATACAGCGTTACAACCAGAATTAAATTATTCAGTAAATAATTTTAACAAATATATTCAAAAATATTTAAAAAATTAAAAACAAACTTATCTTACCCTACATGTAGCTACGATCTTTATCCCCCCTTAAGTACTACTGATTTTGTGTGTCTGGTAAGAAAAATGTTATAAACAGTTAATTTTTACTTATCAGGGTGTTTTAATCGGTGGTCAGTTTGGACAAGCTGTCCCACTAGTTATATTTGGTGGTGCCTCGGTGTTGGCTGGTCTCCTGTCCCTAAAACTTCCGGAAACACTTGACGAGAGTCTTCCCGAATCTATAGATGACGGCATCGCGTTTGGAACGTAAGGGTTTTGTTTTACATTTCATTTAGAAGACCCACAGGAACACTCTCCATTATACCATTAACTGAAGTTTTCCAAAAGCACTTTCAGTATAAAGATTTATTATTATTTCTATAGCAAGATAAAAGAAAAAAAAAACATGCAATTGAATACAATTTGTAATGTACTTTTAACGACCTTGCCCCAAAATTCTAATTATTTCATTAATTCATAGCGTATGGTCGACCATATAATATGTACTTATAAACGTGATAATTATGATTTTAATGTTTTATCGAGCTAGTGCTAGTCTCTTCTGAAATTTGCAAATACAGACAAGTTTGTTGATATTTCAGGCCAGAATACAGGAAGAAGTCTCTATTGTCCCTTACAGTGGAGGCCCCCTGCCCGGATATTGGAATGACGAAGCTCTGATACCCCCTAAATATAGCGGAACGAACCAATAGCACGAGTGCTGTTCTAGATCGACTGTGACTATGTACACAGATACTTATGACGATAAATAAAGTTGATGAGAGAATGAATGCCTATTGTCTAAAAATCTCTGATATTATGCATGCAAGAAAGATTGATTACCTTGATGTTTTATTTAAGCAATCAATGTAGACGTAATTTTCAAAAAGAGACTGATATTTAAAAAAGTACTTCCCTCTCCAATAACTGTATTGTGATAATCCAAAATCAATATAGATTAACAATGATATTAGGCAAAAACTTTTTTAACGAAAAAATGATTTGATTTAATATATATTAAACATTTTTTTAATTACTTTGTTTTTTATTTTTTTTTTTACATGCGGATTTTCAAATAAAAATGTTATTGCAATTTTGCTGAAATATTTAGAAACTATTTTAGAAATTAAATTAATTCAAGAACATGTAGCAGTCGGCTTTGCTTCTTCTTATTTATTTACAAAAATAATTGAAACATTCGGAGAATACATGTATTGGGTTAGCAGTACCAGTCCCCTAATAGCAAGACAATTCAATGTTATCTGGTACCCATGGAAAACTGAAATTGATTTAATTCCGTCAAAAATTATTAAAGCGAAACATAATGCAAACTTGATCTATACCTCACTTATAAGGTAGACCCATCACAAAAGCAAGCTCAAATAACAAGAGGCCAATGGGCCACATCGCTCATCTCCTGAATTAATTCAGCCATGCTGTTTTTTTTACAAGATTTCTCCTTTGTAGTACATATTGTAGCCCCATTCTCCCCCAGGGGTCATAATTTTGATAACGCAAAATCTACACCACCACCAGGATGCTTGAACATATATACCTTTCAGCTTTTCTGGCACAGAAGTTCTTGAGGAGGAGGAGACTTTAATAAGATTTTTCTCTATATATTACAATGATAAACTTGGATTCCCTGTTGTGGCCCTGTCCTACCTGCAGGGTTCTTGAATTTAACAATTTAGAATCTACACTACCCACGGATGCTTCCACATAACTTTCAGCTTTTCTGTTCATTTGGTCTACAACTCATCATGATTCACTCACATACCGAAAAAAATCAGCATGCGATTGATATCTGGAAACATGTAGAAAAAAGGGGGGAAACCGTTAAAAAATCAATACCTGTAAGGCTGTTATTTCTTCCAAAATCATTGAAGCGGAGCAAAATCCAAACTTGATCTGAAATTCATCAAGATACACTCACATACCAAAATTTAACTCAATATTTGTGAGCGTTTAAATAAAAAGTGCTGAATTACGACCTTTTTAATCTTTAATTTTATCTCCAAACACTTGCAATATTAAGCTTATGTATGGTATTTCATTGGTGAGTTAAAGATCAAGTTTGCATTTCGTTCTTCTTCTACGTTTCTTGAGGAAGTTATGACATTATAATCCATATTGCTAAATAAATGTGAACAAGATTGCACTTACTGGTCCTGAATTAACATTGTATATTATACTTTCATGTGAATAAGTGAAATCTGATTTGTCGAGAAACATTTGTTAAAGAACACATCCGCTGAATAAAAAAGCCACGCCCTCCAGCGTAGCAACAGTCAACACTGCTTGACGACGGGTGATATTCCAAAAAATAGCGACTGCGTAGAATTTATGCGCGCACGGTTCACTTTAATATGTATTTGTATAAAACATGTAATAGTAAGATCATACGAAGAGAAATCCTCGTCATGAAGAATGGGCGGAGCGAAGCGGAGCCCATCCTTCACGACGAAGATTTCTCTTCATATGATCTTACTGACTTAGAACAGAAACTCACCCAATCAGATGAATGGATTAAGAATAAAATCCTCCCACGGCTGTGTCATATATAAGGCTCAACTTTACCTCTCGTTGTACACATATATCGAGCACGCAATCAATACCGAACACACGCGATTTCAGAATGGACTCCCAATTCATTCAGGTTAGCACTGGATTATATGAAATATTTTGATTTATTTGGGAAATGGTATGGTGAAAATATTAAAGTTACTGAACTAATGAATACCCATGTAACAAGAATCGTAATATCTATATTTTTGAAAAATGATTGTGTTAAGATGACAAGGCCCTAGTCAGCAGGAGTGGGTATCACTGTCTAATATCAAATAAAAAATGATGAAAATTGTGATTAAAGGTCCTCCACACCATGTGACTTGTGACGTATATATAGAGAGAAAAAAATATTTTTACTTCTGGTTTCATCTAGTATATGAATGGACGATTTGGCCTAGCACCGTTTGTAAACATGCCGTTTGGCATGATCACGGAGTGACCGATGGAAAAAGATGTGCGGGACGTTTTTTTTAAAATAAAAGAACAAAAGACGTCTTGGATTATGTTACTTAATAATTCGTTAACAACAGGTACTGGGTATGACGAGAAACGTTTAGGTTATTTATACTTTCAGGCTAATCAACAAAGTCTGTTTTGATGTTGAAATTTCGGCATACTAATTTGTGCGTTTCAATAATACATAATCTCATTGAGTGTTCATAAATATTGATAAAATAGTGTTTGTTTACTAAATATAGTATGGTGACGTATGCAGAGACTTGCCGAAGTTTTTGAGTCCCGGGCAACAGGAAAGACAACTCCAAAAAGGAACTTTGATACCAAAGAGTTTGAAAATGTTTTTTCTACATCAGTGCATTTAATTTTAATTAATTTTTTTTATGCAATCTAATTCATTAATGTTTCTTCTCTACAAAAGTAGTCCTTATTGATTTTTCTCGAGATGTTTTTAAAGAAAATGAGTTTTACTGTATGTACTTTTTATACATAAAATGAATTTCTGTAAAAAATAAGTTGATCGATAAAATTAAGTTTTTATGGTTATTCTGTGAGCTTAAAAATATACAAAAGGGTAAGACAAAATTTGTTGTGCTAGGTATGAAACGCATTGGGAAAAATTTCTTGAAACTTGTGAAATAATTATTTTAAAAAATCAATATAATTTACAATTTAATCCCTGGACAGTTTTTAAAGGTTGATATGCTTGTTTAAATTAATGCTCAATAATATGAGCACATAAGCCGTGGGTGTGTGAAGGACCCTTAAATCTGTTTCAAAGACAATGTTCGTCTCTATGGGCGTGCTTGATTGGTAGCTGGAATTTTCGGAATTGGCGGAATTACAATCAAATTCGCCGGAATTCAGTTCCAGCGCAGTTCTATGAATTCCAAGTTTAGAGGTGGTGTGAAAGGAATTAAAGATGGTGACTACTATGTACATTTGTCAAGAGTGACGATTAAGAACATGTATGAAGTTTTTTACTGCATATGGAACCTAATACAGTCCTATAAACCTATTTGCAAATTAATATTTAATGTTGTTCTCATAATATTATTCAAATCATATTAATTAAGTTCACCTAAGAGCTGCTCACAACATGATATTCTGTTCTTTACAGCATTCAACTTTCATCCTCCATTGCGTCTTACAATAAAACATTTGATAAAATAAGAAGAAATTCAGATTTCTTTATTTGTCGAGCAGCAGCCATATTGTGAACTAATTCTGATTCCAGTTTTACTTGATTGGTAGAATTTTTGGAACTCTCGGAATTGAAATCTGACTTTACAATCAAGCACACCCTAATATACATGACGATGGTTGTATTTTGTGAATGTACCAAAATGTGAAACAAAATTATATTAAAAATGGCGACAAAAGATTACAGTGGAAAAAATGTGTAGCAATGCCTAGAAAGTTTAACTATCATTGTAAACAGCACGGGGATTTTGAATAGTTTTTTTTTTGTATGCTGAACAAAGACCAATGAAAACACACCCAAATAATTGTCAAGTGAACCAATCAGACATCGTTGAATTTTTTCAGAAATAGAAGAATTCTAGCTTCTACATGTAGAATCAATTTTTCGCGAGAAGTAGAAGCATTTGATTGGCTGAATAAGTAGGTTATGTTATAATCAGTATAACTTAATAAATATTGCATGTAGTTGAGTGTAGCAGGGAAAATTTTCATCCCATTGGCAAGAAAAGCGTTGTCAACCGGGGCTTTATATAATAATACTCTCAGAATGTTTGTTAACACTAAAAGAGTGCAGAACTTCTTGCCATATAATATTGCCTTAAAATAGCTTTACATATGATTTGATGTCTGTAAGAAAATTACTTGATCAGCAATTATGGTGACACTGGCGTCGGAAGCAAATTGAAAGTGGGGGGGGGGGGCTAAGTATAATAATTTTTTTTTTTACCTTAAAAAAAAACCTACGAAAGCCCAATGAGCTCATTTTCGTAGGTAAAAAAATAAACTTTTCGCGTTTATGCGCGAAAGTTACGCGTTTATTCGCGAAAGTTTCGCGATATAACGCGAAACTTTCGCCAATAAACGCGTAACGTTCGCGATATAACCCGAACTTTCGCAATATAACGCGTAACTTTCGCGTTATAACGCGAAGCTTTGCTGTTTAACCAAACAATTGCTTAAGTCTCAACTTTCTTTGGATTTCGATATCAAGTTTATTCATTACAATAATAAGCAAAAGGCTATTTTGATCTTGGACTATCACAAAATAAATTGTAAGCTTTCTTGCCATTGAATCCATCCTTATAGTCACAATTTGTCTTTCTCGATGCTGTTTAAACAATTCAAAGTTTATGGAAGTTTTCCAGAAGTTAATCTTCAAGATTATTAATTTCGGGGAAAATCTTTTTTATGCACTCTCTAGAGAATTTGAAATAATTTTATAGAGATCAAGATTAAGATCTCAAAATGAGGTAGATTTGTCAATTGTGTCCCACCACATTTGTGAAAATTGGATAGCAGATTTTCATTTGTCTCCCCTGGATTCACTGTGGAAATACGATATCCTATTTTGAGGTTGCACCAAATACGATATCCTATTTTGAGGTTGCACCACGTTGTCATTCCATTGCTTACGAAAACATTGACGATTCAAAGTGTACAAACTCTGCTGTATACCTTCATAGTTTTTTTAGTCTACGAACTTCTCTATAACCCAATACATAAATATTGGAGAAAATTTAGAGACTCCTCCTCCTCCTCAATAAATTTGTAATAAACAATATCCAATTAAAATTGTTATTTTAACAGCATCATATGACCTGTTAAGCTCAAGTTCAAGTTCAAGTTCATTTATTTCGCTCACACCAACATCAGTGGTACATGAGGTACAATATATAAATTAGTCGTCATAATTGTAAGAAAAATAATAAATATAATTATGATACAATAGCATAAATGAGAGGCATAACATATGTGCAAAGTATAGCAATAAACATACAATGAAAAAAGAATTTAAAAAAAAAAACAAGAAAAGAGGATATGGTAACATTTAACTTATGGAGGACAGACGGTGTCGTTTATTTTAGAAATAAATATACAAAGGTTTTTTAAAATTAAAATAAAATGTAAAATTTTCTTTCTGACACTATTTAATGTTTTGCATTCTAAAATGAAATGAAATTCGTCTGCTATTTTTCCTGTTTTAGACAGTTTACAAACTCTTTCATCTAATGGAATATTTGACCTCCTACCAGTTTCAATTGGGAGGTGGTGGTTTGAGGTTCTAAATTTTATCAATTTTTTTGGAGTTTACTTGGTAAAATACTTAGATAATTTTCAAATCCAAAATCAATTTTAAAAATTTTGTAAATTTGACCTTTTGATGAGTTATTAATATCACTATGCCATTTTTGAATAAACTGGTCTCTTAATCTTTGTTTCACTGCTGCAAGTATCCAATTTCTGTTAATGGAACTTTGTTCATACCAAATGTTAGAGAACCCACAAGAGGTTAAAATTTTATAAATGAAATCTACCCATGGGTTTTTTGGACCTCCATGAAACTATTGAGAATATAGATATTTATACAAAACACAAACTATTTTGTTTTCTGAAGAATTCGGGGTAAGCAATTTTAACCAGTACGAGATCATTCTTGTAAAAATAGTAATATACAATGGGAATCGCCCAGTCTCCCCATACACCATATACGAGGGCGTGTTACTCTTTAAATGGAAAATATGTTTTAAAAATTTTAAATGTACACGTTCAATGATTTCAACGTTTTCATAACCCCAAATTTCACAGCCATAAGTCAAAATTGGAACAACAACTTTATCAAAAAGATCTAACTGACATTCAGTTGGTAAGTTAAATTGTCTTATCTTCCTTATTACACCATACATTGCTTTCTGTGCTTGTTCACATAAATGTTTTTTGGCCTTACAAAATGAGCCTGAGCGTGAAAATATTATCCCAAGATACTTAAATTCTTTTACATTTTCAATTGCATTATTATTGTAATAAAATACCTTTTTTGACATTGGTCCTTTAGAAAACACTAGAATTTTTGTCTTACTAACATTAACATTGTGTTTCCATTGTGAACAATACAAATAAAAATCATCTAGAGCCTTTTGCAAATCTACATCTGTTTCAGCCATGATAACAGTATCGTCTGCATATAACAAAATGAAAAGCTTGAGATACACATATAATTCTTCTTCAATTGCATCAGTTATACTTTGTACACCAATAATACCTCTGTCAGAGAGAAAATCTTCCAGGTCATTGATATATAATGAAAATAAAAAAGGCGATAGATTTTCACCCTGGCGAACTCCAACGTTACAATTAAAATAATCTGTGGTTGTACCATTCAAATTTATCATAGATTTAATTCCAATATACATATTTTTGATGAAGTTAAAACATTTACCACTGACTCCACTCTTAAATAGCTTTTACCACAGTCCAAATCTCCAAACCGTATCAAAAGCTTGTTTAAAGTCAATAAATGCGCAGAAAAGTTTCTTTTTTCTTTGACAAAAAAATCTGACATAAAAACTGTAAGGTAACTATATGATCTAAAGTTGAGTACCTTTTTCTAAATCCTGTTTGACTCTCATTAATTAGATTTACTTCTTCAGCAAATGTTTCTAATCGTGTGCATAAAATACTTGTAAATAATTTTCCTAAACAGCTCAATAATGTTATGGGTCGATAATTTTCTGGTAGTGTTGGGTCACCTTTATTTTTGTATATAGGTTTAACAATGCCAATCAACCATTCATCCGGTACGGTACCTGAGTCAAATATTAAATTGAACAATTTTCTGTAAACGGGTAGAAATATAGTAATTGTTGAAGTTATATGTTCATTAAACAATTTGTCAAAACCACATGCTTTGTTATTTTTAAGCTTTTTGACACTTTTCAGTATTTCTTCATCACTGATAGCACAATTCAGGATATCAACTGAGAAATCATTTGAAAAATTTCTTACATCTTCCTGTTCATATAAGTTATTAGGTGCAACATTGCAATTATTATCTTCATTCATATCTTTCAAAAAATTATACATGTCATTTATATCGACAGCACATTTCTTATTTTTATCAGATTCTCATGAGATTATACATTGTTCATTTACTTTTACGTTAAGTTTCTACAGTGTATAATTTTTTTGTCCAAAGTGATTGATTGCTTAATTTACTAGTGGTGCAGTTGTAGTAAATGTTACCGATTAAAAAAAGCTTGAAAAAAAGTGTCAAGTGGAGATTTTCCTTAAAATAAAATCAGTCTAAAGAATTAAATTAAACTTGAACAATTGAAAAACATGTACAAGAAAGTTAAACTTAATTCAATGGTAAGGTATTAAAAAAAATATTCTGATGACTAATCTATCCTATTCTCGCATCATTTCTCCAGTACATTTTCTGAGGAAATGATGTTTGTGATTAAGTTCCTAAGTGTCAGTAAAGATCAATGTTCCTGAGTAATTTTACTATATGCATATTACGCGAAAGTTACGCTTTATATTGCGAAAGTTACGCGTTAATTCGCGAAAGTTTTGCGTTATATCGCGAAAGTTTCGCGTTATAACGCGAAAGTTACGCGTTATATCGCGAAAGTTTCGCGTTATAACGCGAAAGTTACACGTTAGTTCGCGAAAGGTTTGCATTATATAGCGAAAGTTTCGCATTATAACGCAAAAAATTTATTTTCTTTTTTAGCTACGAAAATGAGCTAATTGGGCTTTCGTAAAAACCTGACAAGCCAAAAAAATAAAAAAAGGAAACGTCAATTTTCCAAAGGCGAAAATCCTATTTCGTGGGGGGGGGGGGGGGGGGGGGGAGAAAGAGAGAGAGAGTAGGTTTGAACTTAAGTACCTTTAGTTAATTTTTTTTCCAAACTCCAAAACTTTACCCATTTTTAACCTATACTGCGAGGTGTCTGTGGAAAGTGGGGGGGGGGGCTAAATCTACGATGCAAGGTTCAATGTCTATACTAGGTATACATTTGGGAAAAAAAAGTGGGGGGGGGGCTAAGCCCCCCACCCCACCCCACCCCGGTTCCGACGCCTAAGGGTGAATTTTAATTAAAAACTTATTTTCGCTTTCAATAATTTACCCCAACTCGTAATATCAAAAATGAAAGTAAGGTCGTTGACACCCTTTCGTCGATAATCTATTTTACTTAAAGACAAGTTTAATCCTTAAATAGTGAGTACAATATATATTCATAGATTATTGATTAATTATGAAAGAAAAAATATTTAAATTTTATAATATATTTCATTCAACGCCTATATACACAACTACATGTAATCTTATTTTTTCACCGTTTTTTCTATGAGTATTCTTAATTTTACTAGATTTTGTAACAATGTATAAAATCATTTATTTCATTTAATTCTTCACAGAAAATCTCGCCTTTTTTACTGTAAAACACAATCGCAGTGAATGTAATTATAATGCTTGTAAAAAAAAAATTGAATTGACAAAATATTTTTTTCTATATCGCCAAGGATTCCTATAAATTCGGCATAGATATAATAAATTTATGTGAGCTATCTTATTTACTACTGCTAGGTTAACAGACAGGGACGTCAAATTTCTGTGATGCTTCTTGTCAACAAAGATTCTATCATATGTTAGCAGAACACGTAAACTGCACACTATATGCACTGTGCACGTAATTGTGATCAGCCACTGATTTGCAATGGATTTTGATGATGTGTTGAAGAAAATAGGAGAGTTTGGTCCCTATCAAAAGCGAACGTTAGCATTATTAAGCGTAACATGGATTATTATCAGCCCCATTATGATTTATTCTGTATTCGGGATCGCCACGCCAGATCACAGGTTCGATCTATTTCTAATTATTTTTCAAGAAAAGCTTAACCGGGTAGAAGTAAAGACATATTATATTATGCATGCCCTAGAGCTCATAAAATAATGTAAATCGTGCTCTACTAGGCGCTTTGATTTCAAAATGACAATTATTTTTTAAACAAACTAAATAATTTGCTTCTTTTACCAGCCTAAACTGTTTTATTAAGTTCACTTCAAAGCGAAACGTCTTCAGACAATGTTCCAGTGACTCAAACGCAAAACGAATCATAATATAATATTCAATTTACAACCATCACATTTTCACCGCGGATGACATCGGTTGTGGCAGGTCGGCAAGGGATGTTCATTCCGCCGTGGCACCTGATCCCACATCTCGCGTGTAAGAAGTCAATGTACCCCTTCTAATTAGTATTGATTGGATTTAAGTTTGAACACTGTTCATTATCTGTATATATATTTCACCATATCTGTCGTTCACTGATTTTTATTAGAAAATTTAAATAAGTGTAGATGTTGCGCACGGTGTTGGTAATATTATATCTAACTCTTTATGTCGCTAAGGAGTAGGCGGCTTCACGATGTCCTTTTAACTTTAAATAAAAAATGAAATTATTTATGTTATCCTAAGTAATAAATAATTCTTGAACTTTAAATAAAAAATGAAATTATTTATGTTATCCAAAGTAATAAATAATTCTTGAATATCTCTTTTAAACAGTTTAGAAATATTTTTACTATGATGAGAAGTTATTCATAATTGGTCTTTTACAGCGAAATTCCCGTGTCCGACGTTACATCAATTATTGTTCGCGCAACTACAAGGTATAAAAGTATGCACTTAAAGTTCTTGAAATAAAATAAAATTTAGGGGATACAATAAAATATATGCATTCTTTAAGATATAGTTGAGTTTTTAACATCATTTTATCAATTTCATGAATTTGGATCGAATCTACAGTGCGTAAGTAAAATGTCTACCAGAAAAAAATCGTTAATTTACATTGACATTAGGCGAAATGGCAATGTGTACCAGACATTAATTCCAGACAAATATAAATTTTGGTGAATAATCTTTGAGTACATATATATCTAAGATTAATTGAATTGATACATTTTATAAAACTTTTCCAACACAAATATTAGGAAGGATTTCCTAAGTGTAGCCATTTCGTTATGCACGCACGAGTCACTGTATTATGGCATTGTTACTTAATATGTTACATACAAAAAAATATATAAATGTAAATAAATCAATGTAAGATTTACAGCAATCATTGCTGTAGCTTGAAAGAACATTTAATGCTGTGTTAATTAATTACATAATTTCTACAGTAATGGTCGACATGAAATAATTGCAAGCACCAATTAAAGTGTAGCCATTTTGTCACAAGTACGAAAAACGTCATGCAATGTCGTGCACAAGCGTTTAATGTCAGAAAGATATATATTTACAGGTAGGAAATATAAGATATTTTAAAAACAGATCACCATTTCAGTCTTTAGTTGCTTCATAAAAGGAACAATTAATTGGTTTGCGGCCGTTTTTTGACGCTTGTGTCAATATATGTTTCTTTTTTTGATGTAACGTCAATATGTACGAACAACGTGCGCAACATTTACATTATTTTAAATCATGTACTAATGTTTAACTTCGTAAAAGACATATCAATAAAATGGACTACATTGGGAAGAAAACTCTTTAAAATTGCGTCAGTCTACAGTATTTTTTATAGTCACTGAATATTTTCTCCTTTACATATTACAAGTATGAAAACCATTTTCTTTAATAAAATCATCAACTCTAAAATAGTTTGAACCGGTAGTTTAAGGTTATTTCTTAAGTATCATATGGGGTTTCAACTCCGAGGCGGTGATTTCAAGCATTTCGAAAATTCATTTTTTGAAATTCTTTGCTTATGAATTCTTTGAAACAAAATGACATGCACACGGTTGTAAGAATGTAGTACCTTCCAATTAAGAGCAATAGGCTGTTTGAAAGCGTTAGGGACCCGTTTCATCAAAGGTCGTACGCCCAGTTGTAGCGCTACGCCGGTGTGATGTCGGGACGAAAATTTGCATTTCATTAAAGAGCGTATCGTTACGCCTGACTTAAGTTAGGCCAAAATTTTACGTCTACTCATGGGTAGGCGTAAGTTTGGGTGTTAAGTTAAAATAAAACATTTTACATTTTATTTTAAAACAAATTAGCGAGTTCTAAAGCACGGTCCTATATATAAATATATATAATCATCAAAATGTCCGTCTGTCTGTTACGCTTTGGCGTACCCATCTCTAACTGCAACTCATACGACAGAATGAAACTTGATGAGACTTTTACAGAATCTTTATTACATAATACCATCGTGCCTTATTGTACTTTTTGATCCGACGCATGCATATTTTGGGTTTCCCATAGCAAAACATTGACACTGCCATTATAATCATATGGGAGGCGGGGGTACTGAGTATCTTTCAGTGAGCTCATTGCTTACGGAGCCTGTACATGTAGTTATATTTTAATTCTGTTTCATTCATTAAAATGAGATCCATTTAATTTGTCTATTTTGAAATAAAATATTCCCCAAAAATATATTTTTTAAAAAAAAATCGATTTCAAGGCACAGTAATCCTCTTTTTAGTAATTTTCTACATTTAAGTAAAAATATTAAAAAAAATTATCTTAAAACCAAATATTTTTTAATCATGTTTGAAGAGTCTATTTCTTATTTACTCCTCGTCCGCATGCGTGGATCTAGAGGGGGGGGGGGGGGGGGGAGAGGTTCCAGAACCTCCTGATTTGTAGATTAAATATTACTGAATGTACAGATTACTCAGTTATAATTATATTTCTAGGTATCTTGGACAGGTGAAGTTCCCGGCGAATCTAAGACGGGACCAAGGGCGAGGGTCTAATAAACAATAAGAGTTTTTTTTTAAATGGTGAAATATATTATTATACTTTTGTAATATCGATGTAAGACGATGATAATATCAATGTAAGACGGTGATGATACACAGTTAAGTTCAAGAAATGAATTATATTGCTAAAAATATTTTTTCTCAGACAAACGTTGATGCAGAAGACATCTTTAATTTTCATGATTTTGGCTAAAAAAGTAAATTTTACAATACATAGAATAAGATAATGTGAGCGCATATAAAGCACATATCAGATGAAAATATATGTTTTAGATTTCCCGCATAACTGAGATTTTCAATGAAATCAAAATAAAGAGTCCGACTCTCTCTCTCTCTCTCTCTCTCTCTCTCTCTCTCTCTCTGCGTACGTTAAAACGGTACTTTACATTTAACCTGCAGATAGTTAAGAGTGTTTTTTTTCTATAACTGCATGTACCTAGAGTCTAGTATTTCAAAATTATATTTTGAACCTTAGTTCCATTTTAATAACAATCAAAAATATTATCTGACTCATCTGAATTAAAAAAAGATTAATAGACTTAGAGAGGATTGTCTTACATGCACCTTAGAAGTAGCAAACGTGTTAAATTTATTTCTTGACTCAAAATGTATACATATGTAAACTGTTTGCATTTTTATACATTTATTTTTGCCTGCATATGCATTTATTATGAAAAAAAAGTTTTTAGATTTTATTCTGTCACAAACTTAATTATTAGTATTTATCAGTAGAATCAGTATTTATCGAATCATGAAACTTGTTATCAAAGGTGAAGTCATTAACCTGTATCTATTTCTGGTAGAGTGAGTAAGGTGGGGGGTGTAATTAAAATTCCAAAATAAATAGTTTCCTCTTCTAAATTTATAAGCATTTTTATCATTGAAATGTTGGGAAAAAACTAGAATGGAACAGATACATTTCTCCTACATGACCCTATAAATCCATGCATGTTTCAATCAGTGCAGGTATTCATTTATCTATAATTTGTGTTATCCTGTACTTTGGGCAATGTTAATGTTTTTGCGCCTGCGCAATGCTACGTTGTCAAGGACTTAGTCCTGCGACTAAGCGTATCGTTTGCGACTAGACTTAGGCCACTTGGTGAAACACAAATTACGACAGACTAAAGTTTGGCGTAAGCCTCGGAAGTACGCCTAAGTTAAGGCTTAAATTTACGACTTTTGATGAAACGGGCCCCTGGACAATTCAGTCGACTGGAAAAAGTTGTGTCGCTGACATTCTTTGCTCATTAGTTTTCAAAAACGGGCGTGTGCAGCTCATTTTAAGGACGATTGATATAAACCAATCCATGCAAACTTTTTTTCTCCTTTCTGTAAGAAATAAAAACTTTTGGTGGTCAAATTCTATTTTGCCTAAAGGAGTTTCAAAGTTTGTTACCAAAAGGGATTTCAAGGGTTAGGGTTTTTCTATGTTTAAATCTTTGTTTCTTTCAAAAATATGGATTTCGTCCATACACCAAGAAGAAGATGTGAATGGCAAAAGTGTTAGGCAAAAGGTTTGTTTGTCAACTAGATGAACAGATGTGAAATCTCACTCAAGAGGAAGGTTGCGTCTCCTACACAAGGATTTCCCTGTAGGAAATATGGGAAGGAATTCTCACGTACCATTGTGGTGGGCATTTCTTCAAAGCATATTTTTTTCTTTTGAAAATCTTCATTGAAATTCCCACATTTTGTTGCAGTATCTTTAGAATGGTACCTTAGATTTGATAGCAACCGATAGAGATTAAATTAAGCATTCGTGTCTGTATATTTACATTCAGTGTAATTTTCTTAATGAGATCCATTGGAATTTCATAAGTATTCAATATGCAATAAAACACATCAAACTTTGTCACTGCGAGCTAGAATACCTAGAAGGAATTATATGCATTTTCAATACTCTTAGAACACTAAAATGTGCATTGTTTTGACTCAATTTAATAGATTCAATGGGCCTGTTAATTTATCGTAAAAATAAAATATTTTTACGCCCTCCCTTTCGCATACCTCTCTGTACGTCTTTTAAGCACAACGGGTCTTAAAGGTGCTATATTCAGTAGAAATAATAATGAAATTTACGATTATAATGAAAGCAAATTAGAGATTGTTAATATAACACATTGGATTTTTATTTTTGGATGTCGAACTTCTTATAACGTGTCAGATCACTTGTTATCATACTGCTATAACGCGCGGTATTTAAATAGTTGGCACTGTCTGGCACTGTTTTACGACAACAAAATCAAAATATAAGAATTTAAATGCTTATAAAAGTCTTTGCACACTGGTGAAAAATCTTTTGCCTTCCATATGGCCATTTACATTTTATTCGTGATGAATGAGCCAGGAATCCATATCCAAAGATTAAAATATAGAAAAAAGTCTTTAATTTGACCTCGAAAAGGGGGGTTGTTTTTCAGTGAAGAATTTCAATAGTTAAATGTATTGCTTGGAGGAAGTCCCCTCCAATGCTACGTGCAAATCCCTTTCCACATTTACTACAGGGAAATCTTTTTCGCAAAAGAGACGACGCAACCTGCCTCTTGAGTGAGCTTTCATACGTGGTCTGTTCAATAGTTGACAAACAAGCTTTTTGCCTAACATATGACCATTCACTTTTTCTTCGTGGTGGATGGACGAAATCTATATTCTCGAAAGAAAACAAAGATTTAAACACTGAAAAGCCTTTGACTTGAAACCCCCGTTCGTAACAAACCTTGAAACCCGTTAGGCACAATAGAATTTGAACACAAAAGTCTATATTTCTTACAGTAATTCAGGTTTTTATAAGAAAACAGTTTGTATGGATTGTTCTTATATCAGCCCTCATCCTTAAAATGAGCTTCAAACGTCCTATTTTTGTAAATAATAGAGCCAAGAATGTCAGCGACACCACAACTTTTTCCAGCCGACTGATTTGTCCTGAAGTGTTAGCACAATCCGTAAGGCTTTCAAACAGCCTGTTGCACTAAACTGCAGGCGGGTAATACATTCTTACAACCCGTGCACATGTCATTAATCCCAAAGAATTCATAAGCAAAGAAATTTACAAATATATTCTTCAAATGCTTTTAATCACCGCTTAGGAGTTGAAACCCTACATGACACTTGACCAAAACCACATATACCCATTTACATGTACATGGTGAACTCCGAAAATGATAAAAATCATTTCTACTGAATCCAATATTTTACGTTTTAAAATGGCTTTATATAGACGTTCTTATGAGATCTCTTCAAATTGATATCTCGGGAAAGAACTAAGGACGTAGATGAACAGTCTAGGCTGAGTTCAAGATTTAAGCACTAGTCGTTTTGTTGGGCTAGATATTTCTGTATACTGTATCAATTAATGCCTGTTATCCTTCGTATTGGATGTGCTCGTTGAGCTTATAGTGGGGGCTACGGTTTTGAACGTCGTTCTTTTCTTCTTTTACGGCAAAATAACTTTAATATTGTAAATAAAAGATTCCTGCTTTTTCGTTAAATTAATTGCTGTGGGAACATATTTGTTATTGATTTGTTTACAGGTGTGGAATTCCTGGTTATGATAATGATACCTACAACGTCCAAAACAGTCAACACCAGGAATTAATACAGAAATACATTCCTATTGGCCCAGATGGATTTTACGATAAATGTCACACGTTTCGATTCAACCAATCGACACCTTTCTTTTTTAATGTCAGTAGAACGTTGGAGGAATGTTCTTCGTGGGTATTTGACAAATCTCTCTTTGACGAAACCATTGCCACAAAGGTATACACTTATGTACGAGATTGGTCCAAAGGTATTGTAACTCCAACTTTAAATAACGATACTCTTTTTTCTTTTCGCCTAATGGAATGAATACAGAAAATAACGGTGTCCTATTTCAAATCTTAAATTTATTAAGAACCTATGAACAAGAGAACAAGCAAAATTTAGAAACAGAGTAATTAAGATCTGACAGATTTTTGGTTGAACCTATGATAAATGGGAAAAAAACTTTCGTCACAAAGACGTTGGTAAAGTTTTTAAAGCTTCTAAAAAGTGATGATGTTTAAAAAAACTTTAAAAATTCTTAAATTATGCAAGATTTTCTTAATATGATATATTCAAAATGTATTCAGAATTTCTAAAAAAGAAAAAACATTTCAAATTTCAGATGAATCTTGTCTGCAAAGAGAAGTATAAAGTTTCTCTGAGTAAAACTGTCTTCTTTGGAGGAGTTCTAATAGGATCTTTTTTGTTTGGGATGCTTTCGGATATGTAAGTTAAATGTATATTGAATTTGTGTTTGTTATTTCATTCATTCATTGTGAACAATTTATATCATAAACAAAAACGGCCAAAATGAGAAGAATTTATTCTATCGAATGTAGTATTGCAATTGGAACACGTTCGGCGAAAGCGAAAAGAGTTAAAATTAAAATTTGGCTAACATTTTCCTGCATTCAGTAGGTTCATCATATTCTCTTCCTCATTTGATATCCTATTACAGGTTCGGACGTCGATTTACCCTTTTGATCGGACTTTTAATTGTGTTCGCTTCAATTATGGCGATTGCATGGGCAGACAATTTTACAACCTTCGTCATATTGTATATGTGCGCTGGAGCTGGTGTCGTGGGTATATTTATGACGTCATATGTCCTTGGTAAGATATACAAGTTTGATAATTTACTTATACTCTCCAGTATTATTTAAAAATGAACTCAAACTGGGAAACTACGAAGTTCCTCTTTATAATTTGTTATATTATAGTTGTGTGTCTAAATTAAAGGAACTTGGACACAGATTTGAAGTCAATATATTCTTTATAATATTACGACTTACATATTATGATAGCATTTCGCATAAAAATCAAAAACAAAATATTATTTCATTTAAAAGTTATTAAAACTTCAATTTTTTTGGCGGGTTTGATTGACACGTCCTTGCACTTTCACAAATTTCAACCTTATTCTTAATCCTTGAAAAAAGTTGCAATCTTGTTGTGAGAAATATTAAAACGTTTATACAGAAAAATAATTTTATTCAGAGTAGAAATGTTGAAAAGCAAAACTCCTTCAAACGTATCGTCATTCCTAACCAAATGTTGCGTACAGAGTTTAGCAAATCGAGCACAGTTGTATCATGTACACAGTTTTTGTAAACAGGGCACGAGTTCTGTTATTATTGATGTTTACAATTCACCAGGTGCTTTAAATCGTCACAGACTACTTACCAAAACCACACGGACTGACAACATATATTGTGTGTTTGTTTTGCTTTCAAACATATCTACTCTGAATTTTCTGGATTTTTCATTTATACACAACGAGATTGCCACTTTTCCTTAGGATTAATAATAGAATTTATTTGTAAAAGAGCAAGGATGTGTCAATCAAACCCGCCAAAAATTTGAAATTTTAATATCTTTTATATGAAATAAGATTTTTGATTAATTTTTGTGTAAAATGCTAAATTAAAATAATATATATAAGTCGTCATATTATATAGAAAAAATAACGTCAAAATGTCTAAGTACCTATTAACTACATTTACGACTCATCAGTTGCTGTACTAAAGAACTAAAAAAAGAGCTAATAAAGTAGCTCAATTTCTTAACGTTCGTTTAATTTCCAGCTGCAGAACTGCAGCTTGCGAGGTGAGAAAACATAGACAGATAATCCAAAGATCAACAGATATAAGCATTGTTAAAAGCATAAACAATATCAATACAATAAGAGTTAAACAGCCGGTCTTTTATCATGACAGCCACGCCCCCTGAACCTTTCGGTGCTTTAATATGAGTGTGAGTGCGGTTAAACCCCATCCATTTAAACCCATGCTCTATTAAGTCTATACCACCTTCATTAACTAAATGTGTTTCGTTCAACCAAACAATATCACAATTAATATACTTTATAGTGAAGAAATAATAGAAGAACAGTAGGGTCTTCCGAAGCAAAAGCTCGGAAGACCCTAAAAAGAATAAAAATCTTTACCAACAGAATCAGTAGGTCTTCCGTTGGAAACAGAAGACCTTGAGATTTTTATAGCTGCCGAACTATATTCATGTAAAGCAGAAAAAAAACATCTGAAGCATTCGCAATAAGTTCATGTAGAAGGTTTTTAAATTGCTTACATGTGAATCCCTTTTGGGTTTTTTTTATTCGAGTTTTGCATTCCAGATTCTAACAGTTCTGCAGTAAGGTCCCTTTAGTGGTGTGGGTCAATAATTTGCTTTTATTGTATTTTGCAGGTATAGAGTGGGTTGGTCCATCTAAGAGAATGCTTGCTGGATGTGTTGTTCCCATAACTGGGCCGCTAGGAATGCTTTATCTTATTCTAATATCATATCTAACACGTTCCTGGCATTGGATGGCTATTTCCTGCGCTATTCTGCTTGGTTTATACATTATACTTTGGTGGTAAGAATTTGATCATTAAGTATTTTTTTTTCAGTAGAACTTTGTTAAGCCGAAGACCGATACCGGTAATTCGGACTTTTTATTTTCAGGGAAAAAATCTTAGGGAACAGTTCATATTTAGTTGAGCAAAATCTGTTTCGTTATTCCAAAGGCTTTAGTATTCCTATTCGGAAGAATTTGCTAGGGAATAAAAGAAATCGGAGAAATGGGACTCAATTGTTGATCAAAAGCATAAAGAACTAATAATCTAAATATTTCATCTCGACTCTCTTTATTTTGTATATTATGAAGCTCATCATATGTCACAATGTCAAATCAGATAAATAGAATGAGTTGTCTGCATTTTTCAAATCGAAATGAAATAAGCAGTTTTAGCTGGAAAGAATTAAAAAGCATATTTTTTCATTGAAAATCATAAAGGTAGAAAACAAACCTCATAAGAGCATGCAAAGACATACATTTTACTGAAGGTTTATTCCCGAGTCTCCGCGATGACTGTGTGGAAAAAACCGGAAACAAGACGCCGCCATTTTGTTGAAGAGAGCAGCCGAATGGAACCACGCAGACTTTTCTTCAGAGATACTGGACAAAATTGTCGCCAAGGAGACGGAGGCAGCCAAAGTGTGGCTGTTGTTCTCTGACAGGACGCTCGGAATAAGGACAGTATTATATTTTACAATTGGTAGGTACTGAGTATTAGTACGACAATATTAATTAGCTCAATTGATATCCATGGGATATTGTATAATTTACATAATTAGGATAATTCTCATTTAACAATTATAACATGTAAAAATGAAGTTTGCATCATACTGTTTAATATTATTTTAATAAAGTAAATAGTGTCAGAATATATATCACACGAATACTTTACTTAAGTACTTGTATATCATTTTTGAATATACCACTGGTATTTATCAATATAACATACCTCCTTGTTAAGTTAGAAAAACAACAAAGTAAATGTTAAACTTTGTGCAGAGTTTAAGTTGGAATAAGTTCATTTTTTTAATTTCTGCAGGTTGGCAGTTTGCATGGTGTATTATGGACTGAACCTGAACACCGCTATGCTCTATGGGAACTTCTACATAAATTTTCTTATATTTGTGATGTTAGAGGTAGTTGGGAACGCAACCCTATGGCTAACCATCAACAGATTTGGTAGAAAGAGAAGCTACATATTCTACACGACTGTCGGTGGACTATCTTGCTTGAGTACAATATTCACAGTTAACTATTTGCGAAAGGGTAAGATCAGTTCTAAAACACGGCTCTTGATATATATTGTGATGACAATATTTTTTTATTTTTCTTTTTAATTTTTTATGGAAGATTTATTAAAATTGAAATGTGAACCATATTCTGTATAAAAGTAGAATTATTTGTTCGGTGTGAAAAGGAAGCAAATTGTTTTTCTTTCTTGAAAAAAAAATGAAATTCCAGACTTACAGATAGTAACCACCATTCTTGCTATGGTTGGGATGCTCTTCAACACAGCTGGATTCACTACGCTCTACTTTTTCTCCGCGGAGATATTTCCGACTCTTGTCCGTAACGTCGGCATGGGAACAAGTTCTAGTTTGGCCCGTGTAGGTGCAATGATTTTTCCATTCATAGCAGACACGGTAATACTTTGCATGTTATTGCACAAAAAATGTGACATTTTTCTAAAGCGATGAGAATTGTAAAAAAAAAATCTACATTTAAATACAAATTGTATTGCTTAGCTTGAAATTGTTAGTAATTGTGTTAAAAATTGATAATACTATATATAGGGGGAAAATAAGAATGAAAAACAAAAAGTACTGTAGAATCACAAATTTTCGAGGGTCCAAATTTCTTTGGTTTGAATAAAATATATTGGTTCATGTAGATTTTATTTTCGTGGTTTATCAGTAGTAGTATATTTGAAAAAATTGCCATTGGTTATGGACAAAATTTTCTGAGTCTTATGAAAACCGCAAAAAGAACCCCCCACGAAAATAAGGGTTTCACCGTATATATCAAAACGAAAATTCCTCAATTTGCCTATAATTGCATCAAAATGATATCGTGACTAAAATACGAAATTGAAAAAGTAAATTTAATACGCATGTGCAAAAACTAAATGACGATTTATAATGCAATGCAGCGCCACCTGGTACCTGGCTCCACTGGTGTCGCTATACCATTGGTCATCTTTGGCGGAGCCTGCCTTATTGGTGCCGGACTTAGCTTATTTCTCCCCGAAACTGGAAGCAAAATGTTGCCGGAAACCATTGAAGACGGGAGGAATTTCACCTTGTACGGTCAAATAATTCACTATTTTAGCCCTTACAAAGAAATTAATTCAAAATTTGAATGATTTGTTTTTAAAAATGATTAATTTCATTTTCTTCAGGAAAGCCTTACAGGACAAGAAAGGAAAAATACAGAAGAATGAAGAAAATGCAACAATTTCAGGATCAGAAAATTTTATTTAGAGTCGGATTTTACAAAATAAACATACGCTCTGTAGAGCTTTAGACCGACATGATATTAGTACTACAAATGCATAGATACATAAATGACTATATACACATATAAAACAGTTGATTAACATGGTCAAGCATCAAAACAAACATATTTACACATACAAAACAATACAGAAAAGCACATAAATCATGCAAATAAATAAGACAAACACAGAAAATAGATATATAATGAATAGGTCAAAATAGCATTGATGCTCTAAAAGAATAATCTATGATTTTTACATTTTTGATAAAAATATAGCAAATTTGTTAAGTTAAAAGTATATGATTGTGTAATACTACATGTATACATTTATGGTAACTAAGTTTACCCACATGTAGCCAAGTGCATAATTGTAGTCCCCCTTCGTACTTTCCGGCTTTTTGTATCTTTACCATGACCTTTTATTGTTTTATCATTAAACTTGATGACGTAACACTGAATGAGTACTGTTACCGATAGATGCCATGTGTTTACTTTGAAGATGTAAAAGCTACTTTGAGCCACTTGGGCGACTCCACTGGTGTGTTCTTATATTTAAATGTGTATTTTCATATTATTTTATCTAAGTATAATCGTTAAAAACATCTGTAATCCTCTTGAATGATGTTATGTATGCACTGATCACAATTGTGTATTCCCGCCATTTCGGAAGCTTCTCCATTCAGTCGCTGGATGTTTATCTGTAGGAATACTTTTATTTAGTAGTACTGATACAATTATAGAGTTGTTTTATTTATTATATAATACTGTGAAATGAGTTTTGATCACATTATTGAATTTATCTTGTCTGTTATAAACCTGGATAGGTATTCCGGAAACTGCGTTTCCCTTCATACTGAAGTCTCGGTCTAGGTTCTGTAATTATGTCGCGAATAGTGTTTACTTTTACCATTGTTTACATGCCGATTTTGGAGATGAAAGGCGAAATTCGTAGTTATGATGATTTCATGCTTGAATTTGACATGATGGTACTATTTTCTTTATTAAATACTCAGATACAGTTACTGCATGATTATGCATTCTAGTCATACATGTTTGTATGTTAGGCTACAAAGTTAGGAAGGTTGTGAAAAGGTGATTATAAGTATCCTTGTCGGGTTGTTAAGGTCATTGGCAACGAAGGGTTTCCGGAGAAAAAAGGTTTATACCCAGGTTTCTTTACTTATGAAAAAAAGTCATTGAGAGTGATCTCCCGTATTGAATTCTCCAGGCGCAGAAAACAAAGAAAGCATATGTAACAGACTGAGAGGTAAACAAAAGCACATGTGTTTTTTTATCAGATATATTCAACTCTACAGTAATAAAAGAAAAGTAGAGATGGGTTTGTTTACATTGTGT